>NC_081414.1:883303269-883603269 GCF_030272615.1 Cryptomeria japonica
CATAAATATTCTGGCAGTTGGAGCTAAATGATTGAAGGAAGGTACAAACAATAAAGTCAAATGCAAGCAACTTTATTAGCAATGAAGATGGTCAAAAAATTATTAGTATGACAATTAAATTTGGAGGGTGGTTCCCTAATTATTATCAATGCCATTATCTGGGGTGAAATTCCAATGTGAAAATTAAATAAATATGTTAAAATTATAAGAAATTTTAATAATTGTTAAGGATTTTAAAATAACTTGTGTGTTGATAAATGGAAACATGGCGGCGAACAAATTATCGAAGTGGGTGTTGTCACTAATGGAGGAGCAAATTTTTTTTTTTCAGAAGAGATCCTACTTGATTAATAGTGATGGGTTGTATGTCGTCAACTGCAACAACCATAATGGAAAAGTATGTAGTTTAAATGCGATGGGACATACATTATGTTTTAAAGGCATTTTGGCCATTTTTATTGCACAACCATTTGAAAGTGGTGTAAGGTGGCATGCAAAGTGTTGGTGGCAAAAAGTTGCAGGCTGGAGGCGAATTTGGCATTTTTGGGTTAAATCTCGAAGAAGAAACTATAGAGCATTTCCAAGCATGATGATCCTTTGGTTGTGCAGATTTTGGATATCTTGTTTGGGGAAGAATTTATGAGAATAGAGCACCGATATCAAACTGATATTGATATTGTTTCACTACTTGTGGCATAGAGGTTGGAGGTCGGAAGCAATGAGGATGTTTAATGGGTCCTATAGGAATGTGTGGATGATGAGTGGACTTTTGGTTTGAGGTTTATTGTGGAGTGAGCACATATAGGTGAAGGTCCCATGGAACTAGATGGTGACTGGTTGAAAATTGGAAATCAAAATCCATCGCTTTGACCTTTCATTCAGTGGACTGAGTCAAGTGATATGGATAAAAGGAAAGTTGAAGCCCGTATTGGTTGGAGGCTTTGAAAGATTATCTTCATGAATAGATACTCGAATGAGATGGTATTGGCGTGATAAAGGAGAGAAAGGGAAATCTCGTTCAAATTTCAAACTTGAAGATTATTGGGTCAACGAACCCCTCAAGGTAGCCAAAAAATAATTTGTAAGGAAAATGGGCATTTTTTATGGATACCATGTAAGTTTTTTAATAGTTTGTATATGTGTGTGTGTGTGTCCAATTTTGTTGATATTTTATAATTTTGTATAAGTGGCCAAGTGTATGGAGAGCTACTTAGGGTTTGCAATCCTTTGAATTTTACAATTACAAACTTATAAATACTTTATAAATTTTTTTAATTTAAATATTAATAATAATACTATATTACCCATCAAAAAAATATATAATATAAACATTATAGTGAAAACGTGTATTTTTCTTAAGAATAATCTTAATTTAATTATAAAATCTACATATTTATAATTATAATAATAAAATTAATCTTAAACCCTTTTTTTATCGGTGGCATGGATTTTTAGCCTGGTCCAATCACCAGGTGAGGCCACAAACTGGGGGACCTCATCCCCAAATTCATATCTGAGGTATGAACACCTTTGAGCATTAGTCCTATCATCTTTGACCTATCTCTGAAAGCACACCTTATCACTCCGCTAGTTCTCCTTATCTCTCCAATTTTTACTCTCCTTATCACTCCACACAATCTTCTCTACTTCACCTTGTTCATCGAGCCATCACCTTCCAACGTGTAGGCTCTTGAGTCACCACCGGCCATGTGTGAGTCAGTCACAACCTGCGACCAACCGGCGAGGGTATAAACACCATTGAACTTGTAGTCACATAAATCTGTCCACTTAATTAAATAAATATTAACTATTTATTTGATTATTTAACCATCAATAATCAGTTAATTAAATTAATATTTAATTAATTTCATCCCCAATCTCTTCTTCTATTAATTAAATAAATTATTCAATTTATTTAAATTAATTCATTAAGCCACACTCTAAATCAATTAAATGAAAAAAACACATTTCTTTTAATTTAACCCCCTTTCCTCACTTAAATAAATAATAAAATATTTATTTAAACCCCTAAACTACCCCCCACTTGCATTCTCCTACATATGCAAGTTGTACCTATTTAGTTGAAATAAATGAATTTTATTTTAATTAAAATCCTATTTTCTCTCACCCACCAAACCCACTAGACTCTTCTAACCCATTCTAGACTCTTCTAACCCATTCTAGATTCTTCTAATCCATTCTAAATTAGCCTAATCACCCTCCCTAATTATTGTCACATTCCTAAGCAACTTGGAGTCACTTCTCAAAGCCTCCAAAGTCTTTGAAAAACATTAAATGCTTTATGTCTCCAACAAGTTAACCCACAAAGTCTTCCAAACCATTAATGGTTCTTACATAACCATTTATGGCTCTTACATAACCATTAATGGTTAAACTCAACTCACCCACATGGTTAGAGACTTTCCCTCTAACTCAACCCTCATTTAACTCATGGGTCTCTTCAAGCATTCATTGCTTTGACCATGGTTATCCTCACTAACTCTTGCACAAGAGTTTGTCCATTGGATAAAGGCATTATTCATTGGATAAAAGATTTATTCACTAACTCAAGCCTAACCTTACCTCCCAAGGCAACCTTCAAGTCATTTCAAGCATTTAATGCTTCTTCCCTATACTCTCAAGCCATCTCATGTTGACATTCATCATCCTATGATTGGGTTGAAACCCCTCACATGGATCATAAACCCATCAATCCCGGCCCTTGCTAAGATTACTCAATCTCAACCATCCATTTCTCCATTTTTCCTATAAATAGAGCCCATTCCTTCTTAATCCAGATCCAGAAATCTTGTATGAATCAAACTTATACCAAATTTGAGAGAGCATCTAGGAGCACTTTTCTTTGTTATTTTGGATAAAATTAACATAGATTAATTAGATGCTTTCTCATATTTAGCTTGTATTTACATAATTAGTCATTTTTCATAATCTTGAATCTCCATAAGACATTCATAGTAGTGCAAAAAGTTGAGGGCTACACTCATGTGGAACTTGGAGAGGAGAGGAACAAGGGAGGAGCAACTATGAGCATTTTGGAGAGCATTTGGGAGGGTTTTAGTGTCTTTCCTTAGTTTCTGTGTGCTTTCTATAATCTATTTCATATCTCTCTTGATATGCATGCTTAGGATTGTAGTTTCATTTCTATTTCATTTTTGATAGATACTAACAACACTAACATTTGAATCTTGTGTTCCTAACATCCTTTTTGCAATTCATCATTTGGTGAACCCAACGTGAATCGAACACGCAACCTTCTGATTGAAACTACTAACTTTTTTTGTGAAAATTGTCAAAATTGCCACACACAGGTTGCACTTTAGCGCTATTGACACGCGTTTTAGCACCTTCGACAGTTGAGGATTTAGCATCTTTGTCTGAGTTCTAGCGCGTTTGGTTCAGAATTAGCGCCTTTGTCCTTGTTATAGTGCTATTGTTAGTTAAATAGCGCTATTGTCACTCTTTTAGCACATTTGCGCTCTTTGTTTGACAAATTTTTTATTTTATTTGATAGTTTTAATTAGTGCTTATGTCCATCTTGTAGCACATTTGGTTCAAAATTAGTGCCTTTGTCAGTCTTTCAGCGCGTTTGTATTAAAGTAGCACTTTTGTGTTTACACAGAGTAGCACTTTTGTAATAGAGAGTTGAAAAAATAAAATTGTCTAACCAGAAAATCAAAATTTTAGGCTTGAAGAAGCCCACCAAAAACCTTCTTTTACACTAACTATTTTCTTGTGTAGGTTTTCTAACTTCTTGTTTGTAGGATTCAAGGAGTTAGGAATTTTTTTTTCTTTTTTTTTTCTTTCTAAATATTTGCTTTTAAAGTTAGATTTAAAAAGAATTCAATTTCCCTTTTGGTTTAAAAATAACTTCATCTTTCATTTTGGATTAAAAATCAACAAAATTTTCAGTTTTGGGTTCTAAAAAGAATTTCATTTGCAAAGTTAAAAAGAACCACAAAATCACACAAACAAACTTTGTTTTCTTGCAATATTAGGGACAAAATTATCATTTTGGGTATAAAACAAACAAACCAACTTTCATTTCTTGCAAAAGATAAAAATTCACAATCAACTCTTTATTTTGCAAGTTAAAAAGAGCAAACAACTTTTCCATTTTTGTTTCCAAAATCGCTTTTACTTTGAGCAACTTGCTTTCAAATTTTGTTGACCAGGATTTTTCAATTTCCTGAGTTAGAAAACAAATTGCCTTGTGAAGTTAAAAAGAATACCATGATTGTTGGAGCAAAATATCCAAATAGCATATAGATCACATTGCAATAAACCAGTTAAAAAGAATAAGTGTTTTTCAGTGTTTGGCATGCTTGTGCAAAAAATATGTAGAGTGGTCCCATTTCTAATACACACTATCCTCTCCCTTGGCTCTCGTGGTCCTAGGTGCAAGAGAAAAGTGTTAGTAATGCTCGATTTTTTTATTTTTTTTAACAGAGGCCTTCCAAGAGACACATCACTCTTGGGAACGACCTTGCGTGGTAAATCCTTCAAGCCGCTATAGAAATCAGGTGAGAGCGAAAGTTGTAACCTTGGGTGTAGTTGTTCCTACAATGTAACTTGCCGAAAGGACATATGGGCCCCGCCACAAGTTACAAGGATCTTAAGTGAGTCACTGTAGAATGAACTTATGTCCAAAGACATCGAACATTACTAGACACCTTTTATTATAGAAGCCCACCCATTCTATTGATTGAGGATATTTGTGAAAAGTTTAGTGCAAGAGCATAAACGGTTTTTCTCTCGAGATAACCATACATATTTCCTTGAGTAGAAACATGGATTTTTGAAAGGCTACTTGTAGCTTGATAAAAGTGGTGACTCCCCCATCATAGGGATAACCTATCTATTATTCTCATGCAAGACTTAGTATATCACATCCTTACCTGCCACGATGGGATTCATAAGGTATGTAGTATCAAAGTCTAAGAAATATCAAGATGTGGGTTGAAAATATCGCAACTGGCCATTGACCTTAGGGATAAAAAGTGTTTGAGTTGTCTTTGTCTTGTGTTAGACCAGTAACAATTTGAGCCGACTTCAGGATTTGAGAAACATAAATTACATTTGTAAAAAGGGGTCAAAAAGTTCATGATTGGGTTGATTTAGACCCACGCCTATTTTTGCCTTTTGTTGAAAAATGGCAAGGCTATTGTGCTTGTGTTCTTGTTGTGTTTTCTTGTCAAAGAAATTCAAAACAATTTTAAACCAAGTATTCATCCAACAAATTTACATCCAACATTGGTAAACAAAACAACATCAACACAGTGAAACAAGTATCAAGTTTGTATGACCATCACTCACATCTTGAGAAAAAAGAGTCTTCATCAAAAGACCACATTGAAAAAGAGACAATTGAGTTCAAAATCTCTTATCAAAAGAAGAAAATTTTTTCTAGATCAATAGACAAATTTTTCTCTCACATAGAGCCTTCTTGCGCCATATGCACTTGTATCTTCAAGGCAAATGCAACGAATTTGACAAAGAGCCTTTGAAAAATAGAGATTTTACTCAGTATAGAGCCTTGGATTATCACCAAAACAAAGGGGGAAAGATCAACCCTGCTTTCGTTCCAACAATCTGTATCACCTACAACGAAGCTCGAGGGGAACCACCAAATCCTGAGAGAGAGGAAGAAGTAGAAACCCCCTTTGTGACATAAAGTTTTTATTGGGGTCCACATTCTATCCACTTTAACCTTCACACATCACAAAACCATTCAACTCTCAACACACAAAAAGGCCTTGTCCTAAGTTCTTTTAAATATTGCTTAAATCAAACCAACAAATTACTATAAGAGTTTCTCTACATCTAGGATCAATCATCCTAAGAGGCATTTCTACACAGGTTAAAACTAGTTTATGAGTGCATCTTCTCATTGCTAGGTAGCTTGGTTTGTAACACATCTCAAACCTTTCTATACCTTATCACACCAAAATTGTTGAAAACACAAGAGAAATTCACAAAGCACTTTAGTAAAATCCAACCTTCGGTGTTAGAGATCCATCTTCCAACAAAAATTTCACAAAACTTATCTTCCATAAAAAATTTCATCACCACCTCATAATCACTTTCACAACCTCAAAAATTTCAACAACATGGCTCAAACAAGATCAATGAGAAACCGACAACCAGAGATCAAAGATGAGGAGGAAGAAAACCTCAATGATTTTCAAGAGGCCATTGGAGGAGGCACTAATGATGAAGATCCTAGCACTCCAACTCCTGAAGATATAGAAAGAGCACAACACAATCCCAAGTTCAATAGAATATTTGATGAAATCCTTAGAAACAATGCAGATGCTCATTTTTTGAGACTTTCTCAAGAGGGTGCTAAACTACCCTCTAACTTTGATACCACATAGATATGGCAGACATTTGAGCAACATAGTCATAACGATGGTGGAAGAGGTAGAGATTACTTCCGCTATGACCTTAATCATCAAGGGAATCCTCCACCTCCTCCTCCTTTAGAAATAAAGATGTTGAGACAACAAGTAGAAAATCTCAATCAACAACTCAATAGTGGTGTCAAGACTACTCGGTTTTCACTTAACGATATTTGATGTTTATGCCACCTTTTCCACGAGGGTTTGAAACAACTAAGTTTGAAAAGTATAGGGGAAAAGAAGACCCTAGAGATCATGTACGATAATTTCACTCAACTTGTTTAGAGGTGGCCTATGAGGACACCTATCTAATGTGCCTTTTTCCTTAGAGTTTGCGAGACACAACCACACAATGGTTTTCTTGATTACCAAGTGGCATTAGAACATTTGAGGAACTAGTTCAAAACTTCATCGCTCATTATGCACATAACATAGAACAAGATGTTACCATGACAGATTTATGCAACACCAAACAAAACCAGGGGAGTTGTTCTCAACTTTCCTGCAATGGTGGAGGCAACTATCTAGCAGACGCTCTCTTCATTTGCCTGAACAAGAACTAGTGGAAATATCCATTTCTGACTTAAATGATGAGATGGAATTCCATTTAGACATGAAGGGCACAAAGTCCTTTGAAGAGATGATCACTCAAGGATTAAAATGTGAACGAGCCCTTATCAAAATCTACAATGAACCCAAAGATGGCCCTTGTCCCCGTTATAATAGTGATAAACCAAATTTGTGGAACAAGAACAAGAACGTTGTCAATGAAGGGATAGTGGATGCACAAACAATAAAAATTGCACAACCTGTGGTCAGGTTTGTAGGACAAAATCCCCCTCCCAAAAATAACACCATCACTCATCCACAAAACCAAGGTTGCAATGCACCACAAGAAGAACCAAAACAATGGCAACAAAACAACAGACCAAAGCACACATACACACCCTTAGGGGAACCCCTCAAAACAATCTTGTGTCAATTGGTCTCTTCCAATCTTGTGACCTTACCAAAAACCTCTAGCTATGAGCCTCAGGTCAAACCTCCATGGTGGCACGATAATGAACATTATGAGTTTCACTAGGGAAAAGGGCATAAAATGAGAAATTGCCATCGACTAAAAGATCTTGTTCAAGATCTCATTGACAAAGGAGAAATTGAAATAGAAGGACACGACCCTAAAACATCTAATGACAATCATCTAATGTTCAAAAATCCACTTCCATCACATGATCAAAGGGGTCCTTCTACCTCTGAGCAAAACATAGATACTGCAACTAATTATACACAAGCTGCATATAATTATACTGTGAGTCACCTCTATGACGTTGATGAACAAGTTGCAACTCTCACCATCAAAGATCCAAATCCTACATGTAACATTGTTACGTGTCGTAGCAAGATTACCATTCGAGCAACACCACAAGGAATGACACCCCTGCCCAAGCAATATAATCTTGTGGAGCAATTGAACAAAAGGCCCACACTCATTTCCATATTAGAGATTTTGCGCTTATCCCCCTCACACAAAAAAATCTTGGATCAAGCTCTCCAAGAAATGTCGGTCCCCGCCAACCTCAACACATATCAATTTCAAGCCATGGTTGGCATTCTCAAGTCATTGCCATGCCTCACTTTTTTTGAAAGTGACAACACTTCATTCCAACAACCACATAATGTATCCCTTCACATTGAAGGATTTGTAAACCAACACAAAATCAAGCGAGTCTTGATTGACAATGGAGCTGGCTTGAATATAGGCACCTTGCAATTTTTCACAACATTGGGGTATGTGGTAGAATCAATGGATCCTAGTAAAAAGATAACCATTAAGGCCTATGACGATGCAAAGCGTTCTTCCAAAGGAGCTGTTGTATTACCTATCAGAGTGGGGCCAGTGGTGAAGCATATTGTCTGCCAAGTTCTAGACCTTCCTTTGCCATATAATCTCTTTTTAGGAATACCTTGGATACATGCCATGAAAGTCGTCCCATCCACCTATCATCAATGTATCAAGTTTCCCCATAACGGTGTAGAAATCATAATCCTTGGCGATGCAAATCCATTTGCGTATTGTAACAACATCAACCATCAACCAAAGATCACCGTACCTAACAATGGAGATGCTATCCCTTCCACATCATATGTTAATCCAACCTCTCTTTCCAGCTCAATCACCCCTATACCAAAGAAAGAGAAGTTGAAAATGAAAATGGTTGAGGAAGGTCCCAGGGAATATAATCTTAGCCAACTCTTTTGTGTTGGGCAATTACTCACCTCCCTAGAAATCATGGTGTAGCGTCCTAAAATTGTGACACTTGCAATTTCAATTGCATTTCGGTCTTCACGATGGCGACGCAACACAGAACCTGAATGGAGACCCCGAAACTTGTCCACGACACCAAAAACTGCATTTTTCAAGCACCCTGGCCTGAACCTCCTTTGCACCCTGCTGTCCCGGGAGGTGGGACCAGAGCACCCAACGCCCTGGTCCCCCAGGACCATGGCGCCCAGCGCCCTGGTCCCTGGCCCTATTTTGGGCCCGGTCTCCTATGGGGCTTCGGGTCCTTTTGTTTGCAAATTGGAAATTATCATTTCCTGGTCGGCCTAAGGTCGGGAAAATCAGTCTTTTAGCCCTAATTGACAAGTATATAAACTACATCTTCCTCTCTCATTTGGATAGATGGAAAAAAGGCGAAAGCGATATTCAAACATTCAAGCATTCAAGCATTCAAGCATTCAAGCATTCAAACATTCCTTCAAGTAATTGATCATTCCAAGTCTCCATTCAAGGCTAAGTGTTGCATTCAAGACAAGGATTCAACCATTGCAGAGGAGATCACATACTACAACATACAACATACAACAAACAACAACATCTATACCTTCGCACATAAGGATACAAACATCCTTACAACAAGGTATTAGTACTTGTTTTACATTACAATCATTTACATTTACAGCATTTCTCATTTCTTGGTTAATTCCAAAACTGGGGTTTGACCTAAAGGCAAACCCCTAATCCCTAACCCCCCAATCGTCTTCGCTTTTCTGTGTGTAGGTTGCAGGTACGCGGCTGAAATTGAAGATTTGGAATCCTTGTGCAGAGACGAACAAATCCCCCTTCGTTTCGCGGATTTTTCGAAGGACCGTGTGCACGCCGGGCGCCATCGTCCCGTCAACTTTTGCTCAAATTTGCAGGACAGCGCCGTATCGACATTTTACTGCTAATTCCAAGTCCGCAGCTTCATCCTATATCCCTATCTCAGTTTATAAGCGAATCTTTCTCACTTTCTATGCATTCCTAGCTTAATCTTTCTATCTACATTCTTTACAAAAGAGGGTAGCCTTGCTGTCTTAACCCTTGAAACACATTTAGCATCCAATCTTGCATTGTGTGGGATTGGATCTTATGGGTTTCAACCCCTCTTTTGAATGTAAAGTCTCCCTAAGTGAAAACCATCAACCCTAGCAACCTCCCTTCTCTCTCCTTGGAGTTGGAAGAGGGGAGAGCAACTAGGGTTCGATTATTTTCCACTTTACATTTTGGTGAACCCGACGTGAACATCCTTTCTGATTATTCATGGTTAGATCCGAAAATTGGATTCCTTAATTACATTTCCATGTTTGATCTTTTGCAAAGTTTAGAGGTTAATTGCATAAAAACCCTAAATTTTCTTTTTAGTAATTGAACTTGTGAAATATTTAATTGTTAATGTTTGTTTCAGATCTGCCCTTCTATTACAAATTATAAATTCATATTTGTGCTTTAATTTTGAAAATTAAGTGGTTAAGTGTCAAAACCCTAATTTTTGAAACCCTCTTGATTCAACCTTTGTCCAACAATTTCACTGATCAAAACATCTCCAAATCAGCTGTAACTTTGGATTCCGCAATAAAATCACAATATCTTTCATCCCTAAAAATTTGGAAAAAAGTTGCGAGGACCGTGTGCACTCCGAGCGCCATCGTCCCCGACATTTTTTCCAAAATTTCGGGAGCAAGATCTTACTGTATTTTCCTGCTAAAATCCAGAATTTTGGCTGATTTTATCAATTATAACACTTTCAAAATTACAGTCAAAGTTGGTCTTGTGATTGCTTGGTTTAGGGCTTCTAATCATTCAAAAATTATTGAAATTGAAATTTTGTGTCAAAATTGTGTTCTTACTGTCCTAAATCTGAAAAGTGTGTTTGCATTCATTCGAAATTTCAGTGCTTTATTCAAATTCTTGCAATTTGTGACTTTTGAAATTAAGTGCTTAATTACAACAACTTTGATTTCCGCTTTCAAAATTGAATTTTGCGTGAAATTGAGTCAATTTTTTATTTTCAAAACTTGCATTGCTGTTGGTATTCCCTCTAAAATCATAAAATTCAAAATTTCAATTTCCCTCTCTTTTTCAAAATTCAAATTTTGCATTTTTCGACAATTTGGGTAGGGTTCAATTTTGAGATTGCAACTTTAATTTGGCCTATCTACAGATCGTAAAATCACTTAATTTTTTCAGATTAGCTCTAAAATCATCATAACTTTCATCCCTGCAAATTTCGAAAAAAGTTGCCGGGACCGTGTGCACTCCGAGCGCCACGGTCCCTGACATTTTTTCTGAAATTTCGGGAGACTGTCGTGATTGCATTTAACAGCTTAAATCTAGAAGATTGGCTGATTTTACTGAAATTTGCTACCCCTAAAATTCAAAATTTTCTCTCTCTCTCTAGTGCATGAGTTTTACAACAATAAGCCCTACTCACACTATTCCCGTTAGACGAAGCCGTAGAATTAAGTCTTTCCGAGGTTTACTTACCGAGGAGATGGAACCTAATTTGAATAGCCTTTTTAACGAGGACATGGGTAATTCCTCTAATCCTCCTAATGATGAAGAAGCTCTCCATGAGGTTTCTATAGAACAACTTTCAAAATTGGATAACCAATTTGACGATTTTTGACAATGGATGTCTCAAGAATACCCCGATAGTCAAGCTCTTCCTTTAATTGAGGGTCTAAAACATATGCTTCAAAGTGATAAGAATGGAATTGATATTTTGCGTGGTATTGCACACATTGTGGATTCGAATGTGATGCCTATGAAGAGTTGTGCTGAAACTTTAGGTTATACACAACCTCCCACTCAAGTTAATCATTCTATTCCTTTGACAACTTCTATTGATAGCATACCTATCTTTACATCAAACATAATGACTACTTCTATACAAGACATTCCGCCTATGATTACCAGTCATGGGGGCAATCCTTCCTCTTCAATTAACCCTCTTCCTTCATTTAACCCGACTTCTTCATTCATCCCTTCAATGAGTGTCCCTATTACATCTCCACAAATGAACATGACGCAAGGGGGCAATTCATTTAACCATTCCATTCCTCCTTGTAGTGTTCCTCCTATCCAATCATCTCCTATGACTAATTATCATAGAGTCCCACCACCTTACTCTTTACCTTCTTTCAATAACATAACACCTCCATCTCAATCTAACACATCTAATATGAATTCTTCAACTGAAGCGACCATTAACAATCTTGCACAAACTATCTCTTCTTTACAGCAACAAATTGCCTCTATGAATCAATCTAAGTTTAGTGTGCCCACATTTGATGTTGCGAGCCTACTTTCTCTTGACATTGTTCGAGCTATCCCTCCTAAACATGTTGAAATCCCGCATTTGGAACTTTATAATGGTAAAGGTGATCCTCTAACACATGTTAAGACTTTTCAAACAATATGTACTGATTTTGCTTATGACCAAAGGTTGCTTGCAAAACTGTTTACTAGAACATTAAGAGACAAAGCCCTACAATGGTATTGCTCGTTGCCTTCTTATTCTATTACTTCTTTCGAACAACTTGCAAATGCTTTCATTCAACAATTTCAAAACAATATAAGTCCTAAAGTTACTTTGATTGATTTAATGCATTGTAAACAAGGTGTTAAAGAAAAAGTGACTGATTTCATTGGTAGATATAAGCATTTGTATGCTCAAATTTCTTTTCTAGTGCCTGACAATGATATTCAAAGAATCTTTATTTCTAATTTACAAAAAGATATTCGAGACAAACTTCTATTTTCTGAGTTTACTTCTTTCCAACAGTTGTGTGCAACTCTTCACAATTATCAACTAACTGTGAGTCAAATGGAACAATCTCATCCTATGGCTCCGAGTGATAAGGGTGATAGCAGTCAACAACCATTTGGGAAGTTTAAACCGAACAGAGATTCCATCAAATTCAATGAAAACATCATCAACAACAATGTGAATGCAGCATCAGGTGTGCCTCCTATTTCTAAATTTTTCAAGAAAGAAAGAAAGTATACTCCTTTGAATGAATCATTGCATAGTATTATGAATAAGTTATTGGAACAAAATGTGCTTACTCTTCCTCCTATAAGGCAAATAGATCCTGAAAAGATAACTTCACCCTATTTTGATAACAACTCTTTTTGTCAATTTCATCGTCAGCCTGGGCATGATACTAAAAAATGTTTTTCTTTAAAGCGTAAAATTCAAGATTTGATTGATAATAATACTATTTCTGTTTCTGGAGTGAATGATAAAGGCAATACATCTGTAGCTCCTCCTAACCAAAATCTTCAGATCTTTACTGATCCATTACCTTCTCATACCTCTAATGCGATTGAGGCTAATGATTCCTCTCTCTCATCTGATGGTCTTGTGTCTATGACTCCGAATGTGATTAACTTTGTAGAGCAGCAAGAAAACCCTAAAGATCCTTCCATCACATTTGATTCTAGTGAAACTATTAGGGCACCCGATGGTCCTTTATACATAGTTGCAAAAGTTAAGAATACACCTTGCCGTGGAGTGCTTATTGATCCTTCGTGCATGGTTAATGTTATTACTGAAGAATTTCTTTTTACTTTGCAATTGAATCAAGTGATCTATGACAAAACAGATGTGGTCGTGAAATTATTTGATGCATTTTCTTCTCCTGCAATTGGTTCTATTACATTACCTATTGAGGTCCATAACAAATCCCTTGATGTGAACTTTGCTATTATTCCTTCATCCGAACAATTTCGTGTGAAGCTTGGCTATCCTTGGCTATCTTCCATGAAAGCTATTGCTTCTCCTATTCATAAGTGTTTGAAATTTCCCCATAATGGTGAAGTTGTTACTATCAATCATAGTCTCTTTAAACCAGCTGAAAGAACTTCTAGTGTTCCTATTGATTATTTTTGGCCTAAACAATTCCAATCCCTTCCTCCGTGAAGTGATCATCTTTTCAAATCTTATCAAAAGTGGAAAACAGATATGATCCTATCTCTAAGTGAACCTAGAACACCTAAAGTTGACATTCCTATCATTCTTGAGAAGGAAATTCTTCCTTTGAAAGATAAAACTAATGTCTTTCCTCAAGAAGATTCCCAACCTATTCCTATGGATGTGACTATGTCTATGCCTAATAAACCTTCTAAGAGTAGACCTATACATCCTCGTCATGATGGACTTGGTCTTCTTCCTAAACCAAAAATTCCTCCTTTATATGGAGCAGTTCCTCCTCCTTCCTTTTATAGAGAGAAGAGACCTTCCTCTTCTCCTATTATCCAGCCTAAGAGACCACAACCTAAACACCCAAGTGATAAGGATGAGAACATTCCTCCTCCTCAATCTTCTCCACTTCCTACTAAGACTAGACAAAATCATTCTGCATGTGAACGCCGACGAAAGCGTCGTCTTAGGGATCAAGCAGCTGCTTTTCAAACTTTGCAATCTCCAAAAACACCTTCAACAAGCATTATTCCATTTTCTCCAAAATCTCCTAAACATAAGATACATGATGGTCTTGATCTTGTGCGAGTTAAAGACCCTATTTTTATAAATCTTGATGATGAAAATGTTATTCATGATGAACATGTTACTCCTCTTGCTTCTGATAGTGAATATGAACTTGTTGATATTGATAACCATTTATCTAATGAATTTTCTAAAGCACTTATCCTAGCCCCTAGACAAGAACAACGTGGCTCGGAACATGAACATAGCCCTTGTTTGGATCTTGTGATAGCTCCATCTGTTGTGTTGGATGTTCCTCCTCTAGCGTGTTCCCTGCCTTCCCGAAATATTGATCAGCAAGATCGGGGGGTAGATGACGTGCTAGACTAGTTACATTAGCATAGCAGATTCTTTCCTCCTCTCTTTTGTTACTTCTTCTATATGTTATTCTCATTCTTCTATTTGTTGTCCTTGGTGTTGTCTACTTGAGGATGATGCAAAGCATTGAGATCTCTTTTGGTCTCTCTCATGTTGACTCAAAAGACACATGTGTTCCCTTCTTCTAGGTGACCTTCCTTGATGGGGGAATGAAGAACAATTATGCATACATACATATGATATATATACATGACTTATCATACAGCATGCTGACCCCGAGGAAAGCGAAGTCACCCCATGCTTTGTGTTTTGTGTCTATTATCCTCGGGTTTATCTCACACTTGGGGGCTAAATCTTTGTGATAACGTGCTCCTTTCCTTTCTCATTTCTTATGTGTATCACTACGTTAAAACAATCACCCCCGTTGAGGCGTGTGTGATCGCTTTAACGTAGGGGGGCATACACCCCGTCTATCCTTTCAAGATACTTGAGAATTTCTTGGCGAACTTAGCTTTGCCTTGAAATTTTTTGATATTTCTTTTGCATGACTCATAGTGAGGGAACCTTACTACTGACAGTCATGGTTCTCCCTCGTGATCTTCCCTTTTACTTTGTCAATCGAAGTCGTAAGATCCTTAGTCCACTGGGGGCTTGGTGTATCTTGCCTCCTTGACGTGGTGAAAGTCTTTCAATGTTGTTTCCTTGTACTTTACCAGAAGTATGAGCATACATACTCCCGCTAAAGTGGGGGCTAAATGTAGCGTCCTAAAATTGCGACACTTGCAATTTCGACTGCATTTTAGTCTTCACGATGGCGATGCAACACGGAACCTGAATGGAGACCCTGAAACTTGTCCACGACACCAAAAACTGCATTTTTCAAGCACCCTGGCCTGAACCTCCTTTGCACCCTGCTGTCCCGGGAGGTGGGACCAGAGCGCCCAGCACCCTGGTCCCTGGCCCTATTTTGGGCCCGGTCTCCTATGGGGCTTCGGGTCTTTTTGTTTGCAAATTGGAAATTATCATTTCCTGGTCGGCCTAAGGTCAGGAAAATCAGTCTTTTAGCCCTAATTGACAAGTATATAAACTACATCTTCCTCTCTCATTTGGATAGATGGAAAAAAGGCGAAAGCGATATTCAAACATTCAAGCATTCAAGCATTCAAGCATTCAAACATTCCTTCAAACAATTGATCATTCCAAGTCTCCATTCAAGGCTAAGTGTTGCATTCAAGACAAGGATTCAACCATTGAAGAGGAGATCACATACTACAACATACAACATACAACAAACAACAACATCTATACCTTCGCACATAAGGATACAAACATCCTTACAACAAGGTATTAGTACTTGTTTTACATTACAATCATTTACATTTACAGCATTTCTCATTTCTTGGTTAATTCCAAAACCAGGGTTTGACCTAAAGGCAAACCCCTAATCCCTAACCCCCCAATCGTCTTCGCTTTTCTGTGTGTAGGTTGCAGGTACGTGGCTGAAATTGAAGATTTGGAATCCTTGTGTAGAGACGAACAGATCCCCCTTCGTTTCGCGGATTTTTCGGAGGACTGTGTGCACGCTGGGCGCCATCGTCCTGTCAACTTTTGCTCAAATTTGCAGGACAGCGCCGTATCGACATTTTACTACTAATTCCAGGCCCGCAGCTTCATCCTATATCCCTATCTCAGTTTATAAGCGATTCTTTCTCACTTTCTATGCATTCCTAGCTTAATCTTTCTATCTACATTCTTTACAAAAGAGGGTAGCCTTGCTGTCTTAACCCTTGAAACGCATTTAGCATCCAATCTTGCATTGTGTGGGATTGGATCTTGTGGGTTTCAACCCCTCTTTTGAATGTAAAGTCTCCCTAAGTGAAAACCATCAACCCTAGCAACCTCCCTTCTCTCTCCTTGGAGTTGGAAGAGGGGAGAGCAACTAGGGTTCGATTATTTTCCGCTTTACACATGGCAAACCTCAAAAGTTGCTTCAACCACCACCGGCCAAGCAAGCATGCACTTTGGCACAGTTCATCCCTGGTAAAATTCAGGGAGAGGAAACCATGGATGAGGACCTGGTAGAATGGATCTATCAACACAAAAATCCCAAATGTTAAGCTTCCCACTGATAAATATGGCAAAGGCCTCACTATCATGCAAAGAATGGGCTATGATGGCTAGAGTGCTTTGGGACATTGCAAACAAGGACGACATGAGCCCTTACAACCGAAGTTGAAACCCAAAGATAAAACTGGAGTAGGTTTTCAAAAGGAATCTCTTCCTAAGTTTAAATTCAAAGGAAAACCTAGCAAACCCATGTATCAGCCACTTACTCCAAGGAGGCCATCCTTGATTATATGCACATCACCAACAACACCAACTGCACCAACAAAAGTTATAATCCCATCAATAGCGTCAAAGCCATCAACAATACCAACAACACCGATAATCCCATCAGTAGCATCAAAATCATCAACAACATCAACAACATCGATAATCCCATCAGTAGCATCAGTAGCACCAACAACACCAATACTCCCAGCAACTGTACCAACCACACCCACCAAACTGATAATCCCATCAGTAGCATCAGTAGCACCAACTGCACCACTAGCACCAATACTCCTAGCAGCAACATCAACAACATTGATAACCCCATTAGCAGCACCAACAATCCCACCTCCAAAATTGAACAAACTCGTGACCAATACACTCTTCAATTCAAAAGACAGTAATCAGATGATAGAGAGTGATTCAGAGACTGATTCGCATGAGTGGGAATGAGATTTAGCGAATCTAAATACTTCAAATGAGGAAGACACATCACCTCCACCACCTTGTAAAGATATCCTAGTTTATGGAGGCATGGATTAAAACCTTTTGGGTTTGTGAGCAAGAAGAAACTTCCATAGGCCCTACATAAAATCCTACACCAAAATCTGACAAGGAGAGTACCATTGATGAACTTCACTCATCTATACTAACCCTCATTTACGCCTCCTCTAAACTCAACTTAATCGATGAGGTCATGCTCATCATCCACCCCGAAATCATCAACTGGAACCAGCCAAATCCCCCATGTATTGATCATTTCCAAAATGATGAGGCGCTCATCAACTTTTTAAAAATACAGGATAACATACCAAGCAGGGATCATAAAGTTGGGTTTGCTATTGAACTCAACAATGCAACATACTTTGGGGTGGATTCCAAACCTTTTAGCTGCAAAAACATCACAATAAAACTTGAATCCTCTAGTGAAAACCACACAGTGGAACTTGTTGATCCCAAAAAGTAAAAATAAAGAGAGTATCCAAAGGTGAAAACCTCTCCGAGGCGCCTGCGGATGAAAGGTTTGACATCCTCCCCTCTAGTACAAATTAGGAGAGATCGATGATCCTAATTGAAGAAACAAAAGAATTCAATGTGGGGACCCCTGAGACTCCTCACCAAATACATTTGGCATCTCTATTAACTCCAAAGGAACAACCAAAATTTGTGGAATTCTTCCAGAAGCGTCAAGTCAACTTTGCATGGTCTTATGCAGACATGCCTGGCTTAGATCCTGATTTGGTCATGCATCACCTAATTGTGGTAGAAGGAGCTAAACCTATTAAACAAAAGCTCAGAAAGATGCACCCACTGATTATTGTTCTTGTCAAAGGGGAACTCAAAAATCTCTTGTATGTTGGTTTCATCTGACCAATCGATTATGCAGATTGGATCTCCAATATCGTACATGTCGGCAAACCTAATAGGGGTATCCGTACCTGTACAAAATTCAGATATTTGAACAAGGCATGCCCTAAATATGACTTCCCCTTACCAAACATCAACATGATTGTTGATCTAAAAACAGGTCATGCAATGCTTTCTCTTATGGATGGCTTTTCAGGGTACAACCAGATCAAGATTGCTCCAGAGTATCAACATAAAACTGCTTTCACATGCCCATGGGGAACATACTGTTGGAATGTGATGCCATTTTGGTTTGAAGAATGCAGGGGAAACCTATCAAAGAGCTATGACTACCATCTTTCATGATATGATGCACACCATAATGGAAGATTATGTTGATGATTTACTAGCTAATTGCTAACAAGAGAGGGTCATCTGGCAATACTGGGTCAAATCTTTGACAAATTACAACAATATCATGTCCCTCTTAATCCAAAGAAATGTGTCTTTGGAGTAACCTTAGGGAAGCTCCTAGGATAGATTATATCAAGCAAAGGCATTGAAGTAGATTCGACAAAAGTCAAAGCAATCATGGACTGCCACCTCCCAAGAACATTAGTCAAATAAGGACACTACAAGGGCGGCTACAATCGATTCAAAGATTCATTGCACAATTGGTTGTTAAGTGTGATCCCTTCATGCATCTATTACACAAGAATATTCGTTTTCAATGGGATACAAAGTTCCAACAAGCATTCCAAATGCTTAAAGACTACCTGATGAATACGTTGTTGCTGATCCCACCTGATCCAAGCAGACCTCTATTGCTATATATTTCAACTACAAATACAGAATTAGGAGTACTATTGGCACAACACAATGCAGAAGGAAAAGAATGTGATGTATACTATATCTCTCGCACATTGGTAGGCTATGAACTCAATTACACACCTATTGAGCGAGCTTGCCTAGTAGTTATCTTGGCGACCACCAAATTGAGGCACTACATGTTAAAGCACGAGGTACAACTCATTGCCAAAATAGATCCACTCAAGTACCTAATTAGCAAGGCAACATTGACAGGCCGCTTGGCCAAATGGGTTATGATCTTGAATAAATTTGATATAGAGTATGTGGACCACAAGGCTATCAAGGGGCAAGTTATTGCAGCTCGGTTGGCTGATGCACCCCTCACAGGTGACCATCCTCTTGTTTCTAAATTTCTAGACGAAGAGATCTTCATGATCATAGCTACACAACCTTGGAAGCTATATTTTGATGGCTCATACACTAGACATGGCTCTGGGGTAGGCATTCTTTTTATCACACCTCAAGGTGACAACATCTCAAAATCATATAGGCTCATGTTTTCATGCACCAATAATATAGCAGAATATGAGGCCTTGCTCACAAGGCTCAAATTGGCTATACAATGGCATCTCAAAGAGCTACAGGTATATGGAGATTCTCAGCTAGTCATCTGAGAAGTCATCGATGAGTACCAAACTAAGGATGATAAGCTCATACTATATAAAAGGATGGTGGATAGTTACAAAGAATCATTTACATCTATCACATTTGAGCAAGTGCCCAGAGATCAGACTCAAGCTGCCAATGCAATGGCTACAATTGAATCTCTCCTGGATCTTCTGCAAACTTCAACATGCTACGAGTTCCTAGTAGAACAAATTTGGATCCCTACATATTATATCCCTGAAACTGAAATGATATGTCCCCTTTTCGATTCTAAATCCCCATGGTACGGTGAGTTTTTCACTTACCTCTGTGATCACACACTTCCTCCCAACCAATCAAATAACAAATGAAATACCTTCATTCGCCAAACCACTCGATACACCATCATTGTTGAAACCCTATACAGGCAAAGTCATCAATGGTACTCTACTTCGATGTTTGGAACAAGATGAGCTAACAAAGGCCTTGAAAGAGGTACATGAAGGAATTTGTGGGGCTCACTCAAGAGGTCCTTCACTTGCAAATAAAATCATGCGCTCTAGATACTATTGGCCCACCATGGAAAAATACTCCTACTATTTTGTCAAAAATGCAAGAAATGCCAAGTTCATGGAGACCTGAGACATGCACCAGCACAATAATTGCAACCAATCACAACACAATGACCCTTTTATCGATGGGGACTTGACCTTGTGGGTAAAATCCATCCATCTTCATCTAATGGTCATAAATTTATCGTTACCACCACCGAATACTTCACAAAATGGATCAAAGTCATTCCACTTACCTAAGTCACCGACAAGAAGATCGCCTTATTCATCTTTAATTACATCATTTGCCGGTATGGTGTACCCATGTCCATCATCATAGATAATGAGCTTCCTTTTAAAAACCAGGATGTCCGTGAGCTCTGTGAGAAGTTTCACATCCAAAATCATTTTTCCACCCCCTATTACCCACAAGGCAATGGTCAAGCTGAAGCATCAAACAAGAATATATTGAGGATCCTCAAAAAGACAATCGATGATGTTGGATTGGCACATTCAATTAAATCCAACACTATGGGCGTATCGAACTAGCATTCAAACCCCTACAGGTGCAACTCCCTACTCACTGGTCTATGGAGCACAAGCCATCCCACCTATTGAGGTTGAAATACCATCTCTACGGGTTTCCTTGCACAATCTGATAGATGATGAAGCATACCGGGTCTCCCATCTTCAAGACTTGGAATTACTTGATGAAAGGCGACAAGCTGCATACAACCACCTGAAAGCCTATCAACAGTGAATGAGCAAAAGCTACAATCATCGGGTTAAGCCTCGTACATTTGAGGCAGGTGATCTTGTTCCTAGGGAGAATCCTCGTAACCAACTAAATAGAAAACATCAGGGCAAGTTTGAATCCAACTGGCTGAGTCCATATGTTATCACTACTATATTTGGGTCTGGGGCATATTAGTTGGCAACTTCAGAAGGAGAACCACTAGCAGATCCGATCAAAAAAATGCACCTCAAACGGTTTCATACATAAGATGTGCAGAGCATCAGGCTCCTCCAATATATCAGAAAATATGAAAAATATTCAGAAAAATGTCTTTTAAAAAAATAAAAAATAAAAAAAATAAAAAATAAAAAATAAAAAAATCCAAACGGTGAAAACCACTACGGTGGCACCTTGGGTAAGTGCGATGGTGAAAACCTGGCAAATAGGCGCCACTCGTAAAGGCTATGGCTCCATTGTCTTTCAGACTTGTTGCGATCACATCCATTGCATCCATTCATCCATTATTTTCACCATGGCTTGTCATTGATCTGTAGTCAGGGTTAGTACTTCATGTTGCCTACATCCCGCTTTCATAGTGACGTATGAACTGGGGGCAATGCTCTTAACCTATAGATGGAAGTGGATTCTACATTACTTGTGATTCATTGAGTTCCTTATTCAAAATTGGCTGGAAATAATACCAAAAACATTCGTAAAAAGCTCATAAAATACCAAATTCATTAAAAAACACTCACAAAATCCAAAAACATGTCAAAAACATCAAAAGTAAAAAACATTGCAAACGCATATAATATTCTTTGTACATACACATCACAACAGACACCAAACAAACATTTTGAGCTACTCAAACAATCATCACTTATCAAGTCAACTAACCCATCAAAACATCTACACACAACTATCTTCACAAGGATGCATCTTCCTCATGAAACAAAGACATGATAACATTTTCTTTGACAAGAAAATTATGTTTAAGCCAATAAGTACTTGGTCAATTTATTATTTATTTATTTATATTAGGTTCCTACGCTACTCCAAGATATCCACAAGTGATTAGAGTAGCTGGGATGGCTCCTGATATCTTTTTCTTTGTTTGTTGTCTGTGGATTGATCTAATGAAGTTATGGGGCATGTACTAATGGTGTCTACATGGAAAGTTCACTAAGCTACGTGATCCTATGGAAAAATACAATCATGGATCACTATGACTTACTGATTACATCGTATACCTTGACCATTTGCATATGAACCAGAATGAAGGGTAACTTTTCCTTATCTATGATGCTTGTGTACAAGTGAAATGCTCAAACTTGGTTCCTGCTACCTAGGCCGAGAACAATAGTACCATGCTCGATGATGAAAATAAAACACTATGAATAATCTATGGATTGTCATTTCATCTCATCTATATATATTGCATTTCGTTGCATTCCATCCATCCATACATTCATATTGCTGCATATCATTCATACATAGTAATACCAATGGATAATCTCTTTTTTTCAATCTTCTTGCATAGGAATGAGTCCTAGGTCCTCCATACCTTCTATCTAATATTGAATCCCCCCTCACCCTCCCTATCTAGGTCATCATCATAAATTGCATACCTTGCATCATTTCCCATCCAACTCAATCAAGCCACGTTCATCACAGTCCATCTCTAACAGGAGGGGCTGTGTGCCCCATCCTCGATCATCTATAAGCATAACAAGTTACTCTGTCTACATAGGTACATCGACTCATGCACATCTAGACTATCAACAAATACATTTTCATCAAGTATCTTTGGGTCTTAACAAGTAATCGATAATGGAAAACCTAGACTACAATAGGCATTTATGAAATGACCTAATCTCAACAGGGCTTCTATGATTCACCACAAACAACCTACATCGCAAACACTATCAATTGATCAATCCATCAAACACAATCACATGAACAATTACATCAATTATCTAAGTCTCAACGAGTATTTTGCTTCAAATACCTTGACTTCATTGGACAATTACATCAATTGTTTAAGTCACAATAAGTCACTTTGTTTCACTTACTCAGACTTTATCTAGTCCAAGTGAACAACTGACATCAACTGTCATGCTTTGACTCAACCGGGGCAATTTAATTGATTACACCAGATTATCCAACCAATTTTGATCAATTGTATAGCATTAATCAAAAGCACACACTACCTTTGCACTGTATCTCTTGCATGACCTAAGGGTACTCACTGGCTTGCCCTTTCTCTGTATTCACTCCGCTTTCTTCCATTCTTTCACCATTATTTTTAAATTCTTCTATTCTACCCCCCTCCAACTTCTTTCTCTTTTTTGAGAGATCGCTTGATTTTTCAAAAAAAATTGGCCCATCTCTCGAGGGGGCATACCACCCACTAAATTAATATTTATGGTCATATTTCTTCATACCTAGTTTTCTTTCTTTGAAATGGTGTGATAAATTGCACCATCTCAAAGAGGGGCTAATGTAGTCACATAAATTTGTCCACTTAATTAAATAAATATTTACTATTTATTTGACTATTTAATCATCAATAATCAGTTAATTAAATTAATATTTAATTAATTTCATCCCCAATCTCTTCTCCTATTAATTAAATAAATTATTCAATTTATTTAATTAATTCATTAAGCCACAGTCTAAATCAATTAAATGAATAAAACACATTTATTTAATTTAACCCCCTTTCCTCACTTAAATAAATAATAAAATATTTATTTAAATCCCTAAACTACCCCCCAACTTGCATTCTCCTACAAATGCAAGTTGCACCTATTTAGTTGAAATAAATGAATTTTATTTTAATTAAAATCTTATTTTATCTCACCCACCAAACCCACTAGACTCTTCTAACCCATTCTAGACTCTTCTAACCCATTCTAGATTCTTCTAATCCATTCTAAATTAGCCTAATCAGCCTCACTAATTATTATCACATTCGTAAGCAACTCGGAGTCACTTTTCAAAGCCTCCAAAGTCTTTGAAAAGCATTAAATGCTTTATGTCTTCAACAAGTTAACCCCCAAAGTCTTCCAAACCATTAATGGTTCTTACATAACCATTTATGGCTCTTACATAACCATTAATGGTTAAACTCAACTCACCCACATGGTTAGAGACTTTCCCTCTAACTCAACCCTCATTTAACTCATGGGTCTCTTCAAGCATTTATTGCTTTGACCATGGTTATCCCCACTAACTCTTGCACAAGAGTTTGTCCATTGGATAAAAGCATTATTCATTGGATAAAAGCTTTATTCATTAACTCAAGCCTAACCTTACCCCCCAAGGTAACCTTCAAGTCATTTCAAGCATTTAATGCTTCTTCCCTATACTCTCAAGCCATCTCATGTTGACATTGGTCATCCTGTGATTGGGTTGAAAACCCTCACATGGATCATAAACCCATCAATCTTGGACCTTGCTAAGATTACTCAATCTCAACCATCCATTTCTCCATTTTTCTTATAAATAGAGCCCATTCCTTCTTAATCCAGATCCATAAATTTTGTATGTATCAAACTTATACCAAATTTGAGAGAGCATCTAGGAGCACTTTTCTTTGTTATTTTGGATAAAATTAACATAGATTAAGTAGATGCTTTCTCATATTTAGCTTGCATTTACATAATTAGTCATTTTTTAGAATCTTGAATCTCCATAGGACATCCATAGTAGTGCAAAAAGTTGAGGGCTACACTCATGTGGAACTTGGAGAGGAGAGAAACAAGGGAGGAGCAACTATGAACATTTTGGAGAGCGTTTGGGAGGGTTCTAGTGTCTTTCCTCCATTTTTGTGTGCTTTCTACAATCTATTTAATATCTCTCTTGATATGCATGCTTAGGATTGTGTTTCATTTTTATTTCATTTTTTATTGATACTAACAACACTAACGTTTGAATCTTGTGTTCCTAACATCCTTTTTGCAGTGCATCAAAACCATTCGAATAGCACTCGCTAAGTCAACACCAAACAAACAATATAAACAGCACCATCATTTGTTGTTGATCGAAAGACCACACACCACCATTAGAACAAGAGAACCTGCAACCGTCGAAAGTTGTCGAGGACGAGATTCAGACAAGGGACTGCCCTATCAACAAGGCTCATGACAATCATCACGCTACGGAGTGAACCCCAAAATAAATCTTAAACTTAATTATTACTTATTAGTTTAAGATTATATATTATTTAAATTGTAGTTATGTAATATTAATTATAACTGATCTTAATTCAATAACTGTTAATAATTATGCAATTATATAATATAACTAATAAAGTGAAAATAGGTATTTTTTAATGACTAAATGAATAAACATTTAAATTTATGATTAAATATTATAAAATAATATAGTATATATTAAAATGATTAAAAAGAAAATTATGATTTTCAAAAAATATTAATAAAAAGTACAATGATCTCCAAAAAAAATATACAAAATAAATTTATAATTATAAAAAATACATATTTGTGAGGGATGACCCCACAACGCAACGGTTTGCTGAGAGTCTCCTAAATAGGAGGTCTTGGGTTTGAGTCTACTTGACTTGTTCTTAGCTCCAAGAAAAAAGCTAAAAATACTGCTTCGATTGAGAATTATAAAAAAAATACATACTTGGGCTTTTGTTTAATAGAAATATTTGTTGTGTAATAGTTGAAATGAAAACATTTATTTTTTAAATATAAAGAAATCTAAAAAAATCTTATAAAATCTATAATTCCTCTAAATTTTCTCAAGATTATAACACCAAATTTTTTCTTCCAATCATATTGCAGATAAATAATTTCTATTTTGAAAAATATAAATCTCAACTTTATAAAATCATGTTTATTTTGAAAATAAAAATAATAATCACTTTTGATTGGTGCAAAAAATCAATTAATTAGGCTTAAGTGAATGCAATAGTAATAGCCTAATGACAAGTACAAACAAGTGCCACATAGTGGCGAGTACTTATCGTCATAGTATTGTAATAAAAATATTTGTTCTAAATTTTAATTATTATAATTTTGAATTGTAATAAAAATATTTGTTCTAAATTTTAATTATTATAATTTTGAATTGTAATTTGTTTTAATTTTTAATCATTATAATTTTGAACCATTGTTATTTTAAAATTATATTAGAATAATTATATTTATGCAATACTAACTACAATTCTTATTTTAATAAAATAATATAAACTAGCAATTGCATTTTGGTGTGTAATGGGTATGCTAAAGAGGTGTGGAATGTCAATTGGCATGTAGTTCATGAGGTCAATTTGTGGCCATCATGTTGTTTGTACAACAAAGGACTTAATTGAGAGGTGATAGCTTAAAATCAAATATGCATCCACTTACAAGGACTCAATCATAACATAAATGAAACCTTTGAATTGAGAAGATAATCAACTTTTTTATTAACAACAAGCTCATGTTATGTTTGCAATGGGTGAGCATGAGAGAGAGGTTGAGATAGGGCTAGAAATATGTATATATAAAGGGGTAAGAGTGAGAGAGAGATGGGCAAAGCAATATATATAGAGATAGAGAATAAGATGAAGATATTGATGGAGTCAAAGATAGAGACGGGGAATGGGGAGAGGAAAATGGAGAGAAGAAGAGAGATATGAGAGAGACAGAGAGAGAGGGGAGAGGAATATATAGATATGGAAGAGAAAAATAAATAGTTTGAGATAGATGAATATATAGTGATGCCCTGCAAAATGGACAAGGTTAGTCTAAGATAAACAACACACAAGAAAACCAGAAAATCGTTAGTGTTAGTCAATCAAAAACTAATCTAAACAGACATATCAAGAGAGACACTAAAAACATGAAAGCATATTTAACTAAAGAAGCAAATATGATGAGACATCTCCAAATACCTCTTAACATGCTCTTAACTCTTTCTCCTTTGTTCCTCTCCTCTCCAAGTTCCAAAATAGTGTAGCTCTCAGCAGCTTTTTGCACTATGGATGCTTATGGAGGATTGAGATTGTAGTATTGTACTCCAAATGTGAAATGAAAAACTAATACTATGCTATTGATACTAAAAATGATTTATTTTATCCAAAATGACAAGATATTAGTTGATTATGCTAAAATGCTCTCTTAAAATGCCTATAGGTTAAATGCATACAAGTTTTTAGGATCTGGATTATGAAGAAATGGGCTCTATTTATAGGGAAAATGGAGCAATGGATGGTTGAGATTGAGTAATCTCAACAAGGGTCAGGATTGAAAGATTTCAAATCCATGTGAGGGCTTTCAACCCAATCCCAGAATGACAAGTGTCAATGTGAGATAGGTTGAGAGGAGAGGGAATAAGCATTAAATGCTTGATATGACCTTGGGAGTTAAAGTCAAGGTTAGTTGAATGAATAAACTCTTTATTCAAAGAATAAAACTTTTATTCAATGGATAAATTCTTGTGCAAATGTGAAATGGATGAATATGGTCAAAACAATAAATGTTTAGGGAGACAAGTTTGAAATAACCATAAATGGTTATGTAAGAGCCATAAATGGTCTTGGAAGACTTTGGGGGTTAATTTGTTAAACACACAAATCATTAAATGCTCTTCAAAGACTTTGGAGTCTTTGAGAAGTGACTTCATTTTGCTTAGGAATGTGACAATAATTAGGAGATGGATTAGGCTAATTAGGAAGGGGTTAGAAGAATCTAGAAGGGGATTAGATTTTTCCAAGTGGATTTGGTGGGTGAGGGAAAATAGGATTTTATTAAAAATAAATTAATTCATTTATTCCAATAAAATGTGTGCAAGTTGCATTTGTAGGAAAATGCAAGTGGGGGGGGAATAATGATTTAAATAAATATTTTTATTTAATTTATTTAAAAGGGGAATAGGGGGATTTAATTAAATAAATTGATTTTATTTATTTAATTGATTGGAATTTGATTTTAATGAATTAATTAAATATTAATTTAATTAACTGATGACTAGTAGATTTTTAATCAAATAAATAGCGAATATTTATTTAATTAAGTTGGACAGATTTTTGTGACTACATTTGCCCCTCTTTGAGACGGTGCGGTTTATCACGTCGTTTCAAAGAAAGAAAAACTGGTGTGAGAAAATGCCCCATAAAATGTAAATTTAATGGGTGGTATGCCCCCTCAAGAGATGGGTTGAAATTTTTTGAAAAATCGAGCGATCTCTCGAAAAAGAATGAAAATGGGCAAGGTGGTAGAAGAGAAGAAGTTAGCCATACGGGTGAAAAATAGAAGAAATCGGAGGAAAAATGGAGAAATGGGAGGCTCGGGAAGTTCACGGGGACCACGGCGGTGAGCGGGGGGAAGTTATGGTGATGGCGAAGGGTATAAATGGGGTGAAAGGGGTGAAAACAAGATCATTTGTGACCGCGACTAGTGTGAAACCAGAGCTTTGATAGGGACATTTGGAGGAGCGAGCAGCAGTTAGGATGCCGATACCGATTGCAGAGCATAGATTTGAGCGAGTCCGACGGTTCCAGCGCCCAAACGACTACGGACCAGCAGTACGCAAATTTGAAATTTTAATTTTTATGCACTTTTGATATGTTTTTAGATGGGTCCAAGTCGGATCGGAGCAAGAGCATTGGAACTAGGGTTTTGACGCTTTTACTCCATGAATTAGCGCTACTGTGCCAAAATGGTGCTATTGCCCCATTGTTTGAGCGCTTTGGTTTGGTTGTAGCGCTATTGCATGTAAGTTTAGGTGCTATTGATGAATAAGCGCTATTGAGGGCTGGATTGAGCGCTATTGATCTGTATTAGCACTACTATATAGTGGTTTTAGCACATTTGTAGTTTGCGCGCGATGGGATAGCTAATTGAGCGCTTTTGTTAGGGTTGTAGCACTATTGTTGGAAAATTAGCGCTTTTGTTGGTAAAATAGCGCTTTTGCCTTAGGATAAAGAGATGCCCCAGTTTTGGATGAAGAAAATCTCCCAATGCCAATGATGGGTGGATAGCGAGGTGAAGTGGGAGTTGTTTTGAAGCATAGCAGCCTGATGAGACTTAGGTCATTTGTTAAGATAAATGCCCGTTGAAGTCTAGGTGGCCATGATTGCTTACCTATTGAGACCCGAAGATACTTGATCAAAGTATCTGATGATAGTCTAGGTTTAAACTTAAAAAAGTTTGAAAACAAAACAACTGATGGTGATTGATGAATGTCCATGTGCAGGAGGAGCTAGGCGTGTTGCAGTTACATGAACACCATCCTGCGACACAGGGGTTGCGGGATCGATTGACATAGACAGAGATAGACTGTATTGCGATGACGGGACTATATGAGGTGATGCACATGCCCGTGATTCAGATGAATCATAGTTTGATCATAGCGTTAGCCAAGCGGTGGCACAGTGAGACGTGCACTTTCCATCTGGCACAAGGGGAGATGACAGTGACCCTGGAGGATGTGTGGTGCATCCTGCGGATTCCGATTCGGGGGGAGCTGGTCACATACAACAGATCCTGGGGGACCCTTGCAGTTCAGAGGATTTTCGATGAGGACGTTTTCATTGATGATGGCTCCATTGCGTGGGAGGAGATAGTGGCATTATATGAGCCTCTTCCAGCAGTTTTATTAGGTATTGTGGGAGGACTGCTCTGTCCAGACAGGTGATCACATGGGTTGGCTGTGGGATGGGGGCAGGTGATCGAGATGATGGTTACCGAGGGGACTCGATTTGCGTGGGGGCTGTGCATACTGGCGCACCTATACCAGGAGCTCCATGAGGTGGTTTATCAGGAGAGGGGTTCCTTAGCTGTGGGCATGACACTGCTACATATTTGGGCTTGGGAGCAACTACCAGTGACTCAACCAGTGAGTCTTAGATTTCGCGCAGTAGACCAACAGTATATGTTTATGTATAGCGGTATGATGAGTCAGCCCCACTTGGGGAAGTTAGAGTGGTGGCGGCGGGCATTAGACGATGACGCAGAGGCATGGCGGCCATACTTGGAGTGTGAGCCATGGGATGATGATGCAGAGGCACTGCCTTATGTGTTTATGACTCGATTCCTCATTGGGAGGGCCTCATACCATGTGGAGAGACAGGTGCCTGAGAGAGTGATGAGGCAGTTTGGACGGCAGCAGGGACTGCCCAATGGATCAGGAGAGTATGCTCGGGTTATTCGGGAGAGGTATGCATGGGGTCCAGTGCTACCATATGATCAGACACTGGCAAAGTTCTGGACATTGTAGGTGAGACCATGGGACATACGACCGAGGGTCGTTGATGCAGGTGTGACAAATGAGTATACTCAGTACCAGGTGGCACACCCGATCCTACGGATATCGGATCCAGTAGAGCCGATCCCAGATTTTGAGGATGAGAGGGGACGGAGATGGAGGAGGGTAGGAGGTCGAGGACCCAGGGCAGGTGGAGGAGATGGAGGAGGAGGAGGTGGTGGAGGTGGTGGGTTGGGGATGCGGAGTCAGCGGAGAGGGAGAGGTGGACTGCCTCTACAGATATCACAGGGACCTTTGATGTAGGGAGGAGTTCAGTTGAGTGGGAGAGGGATGGAGAGGGAGATCCTGATGGATAGAGGGGAGGGGACTACTGGAGAGGGTGGTACAGGTGAGGTGGCTATGGACATCGGGGAGGGAGCCACTGGAGATCTGTGGGATCACATGATAGTACGCTTGCAGACCCAGATAGAGGAGTTGGAGGTGGAAGTGGCAGCTAGGGATGTGCAGCTATTTGCACGGGAGTCAGAGCTGGCAGTGGTGCTGCGGGAGAGAGATAGTGCAGTGGAGAGATTGGCTGAGCTGCAGGAGAGAGATAGTGCAGTGGGGGTGTGATGGGTCCTCTATGGAGGGAGAGATTAGGGGATGCAGGAGGGAGTGGGGGTTCGATGAGGCCTCCATGGAGAGATGGATCAGGTGGTGCAGGCACCAGTGGGAGAGCAGGTGGCGATGGTGGTGGTGGTACAACATCTGGCCAGAGTGGCATTTGGGAGAGCATTTTTTCATAAATGTATTGTATCATTGTTTATTTATGGACTGTATCTTGGATGGCTCTTGGTAGCTGATTTTGTAGACTTCATTGTACTCTGATATATGAGATGATATATATGAGGAGATCCCATATTTTGATGATATGCAGCTGATTATGTATGGATGTTTATGCAGGATGATGAGTTATTGCTTAGATGGATTTGTGTATATGTATGCATTTGATGAGATGTTTCTTATATGCATGTTTTTATGATGATTTATGATGTGAGAGATTGACATATGAATGCAAGTTTATATATGTATGATTTGTTTTGATTTTTGATATAATGCTTGATGTATGTTATGCCATGATGATGATGTATGCTTATGATTTATGAATAGGATTTTGGTGTTTCCTATGGAATGATAATGATGAGATAATGTTAATGCAATGGTTGAATGAATGATTTTATGTATGGATATGCATCTAGATGTTTTTAGATGAATGTAATATGGATAAACAAAATGTAAAGTACAAATGTTTATATGATAATGCCTAAATGAATGTATATGTATAATGGATATATATAATGGTATGAACCAATGTTTGGAAACAAATGGGTTGATGATTATAAATGCTTAAATATGATAATGTGATGATACTATAACTTATGGTTTTAATAATTGCACCTTAATGCAATTAAAAAGAGGATAATGAATGTAATGTGAAATGAATCCTAAAATGAACATAATAAGATACTTTAATAAATGGACAAATGAATGCACTTTTTCACTAATGAATCGATGCAATAATAAATGATAATGGATAATTGATAATAAATTAATGCATAGTAAATGATTTATAACAATCAAAGACAATTTGATCCCACAAATGAATCTAATTTTTATGATTGATGCAATGATGCCAATGATTAATGAAAACTAATGTCCAAAATGATGAACTATATGCAATATTAAGGTAAAAATGACATGAATGGACTTAATGCAAGATGCACCTAAGTATGAAGATGATATGATTATGAGGAATGCAAGGTTTTTGAGACTTTGCATGATGCATTGATGATGTATCAAAGTACTTGGTCATGATTGTATCCAAGACCAGCTTTAATGGTCACTTTTGCATATAAAAGCCTACACATGAATGAATGAATGGATGGGTGATATGCAACAGAATGCAAGATATAAACAAATGAGATGAAATGATGATCCATAGTGCTCCATTTTCATCATTGAGCTTTAAAATGTTGGAAGAGAATACAAGCATCTTGACATAATGATTCAAGATGACCTGAGTATTCCTTTCATGGATTTTATATAGCAAGTTAATACAAATGACTTGATATAAGGGTTAAGTTGACTAGAGTATTGCTTGCGGAACAGATAAGGATTATCTCCATTCATGCATGACTTGGATCATCCTCCTTGATCTTAGGCTGATCATATCCTGAGACAAGTGCATACCATACTAAGAGATAAAAACCTTTATCCAATTTGGATGAGGAGGAACCAAAGAATGAGCATTGTACCTACAAACAAACAGTATATACATAAAGAATAAAGAATAAGGATCCTTGGTAATGGTTCATGTCCATATGGTCGAGGTATACGCTGTAGTCAGCAAGCCGTAATGATCTATGACTGCATTTTGCATAAGATCACGTAGCCTGGTGAACTTCCCACGTAGACACCATTAGTACATGCCCCAGAACTTCATCGGAAATAATGCGCAAATGATACAAAACAATGCTGAAAGATCCCGATATAGATAAACAAATGATTGTACTCACAAATCAACCAAGTATTTGATAGCTTAACATAATTTTCTTGTCAAAGAAAACATCATTTTTGTCTTTGTTTTGGTAAGGAAGGATGCATCCTTGTTTAAAGACAGTTTCCGATTTGTTGGATGTTGATTGTGTGGTCGATTGGTAAATGGTCATCGTGTGAGTATTATGTCAATGTTTGTTTTGTATCTGCGCGAATGAGTATGTACAATGTGTTGTCATGTTTTTATGTGTTTTTTGATGGTTTTTCGATGTTTTTGGATTTTGTGGAACAATTTTGAATGTTTTTGGTTTTTGTGAGACATTTTGAATGTTTTAGGATTTTGTGAGACATTTTGAATGTTTTTGGATTTTGTGAGACATTTTGAATGTTTTTGGATTTTTGTGAGATATTTTTGAATGTTTTTGCCAATGAATCACCAGTAATGTAGGATCCACTTCCATCATCTAGATTTTAAGGGTATTGCCCCCAAGTGTAGACATGACTATGAAAAAGTGGGATGCAAGATGTATGAAGTACTATCTCTGATTATAGATCAAATAACAAGCCATGGTTTGGATGGATGGGTGGATGCATGTATGAATGTGATCGCAACGAGCTTGAAAGATTACTGGAGCCATTGTCTTTACGAGTGGCGCCTATTTGCCAGGTTTTCACCATCGCACTTACCCAAGGTGCCACCGGAGTGGTTGTTCACCATTTGGATGCATGATTTTTCTTTGCTTTTTTGAATGTTTTTGTATTTCTTCAGGACATTTTCTGAATGTTTTTGGTATTTTCTAGTATGCAGGGGAGCCTGATGCTCTGTATAGCTTAGGTATAAAACCGTTTGAGGTGCATGCTGTTGATTGGATCTGCAAGCGGTTCTCCTTCTGATGTAGCCAACTAATATGCCCCAGACTCGAATACAGCAGTGACAACATATGGGCCTAGCCAGTTTGATTCAAACTTTCCTTGATGTTCTTTGTTTGGTTGGTTGCGAGGATTCTCTCGGAGAACAAGATCACCTACCTCAAATGTATGAGATCTAACTCGGTGATTGTAGCTTCTACTCATGCACTGCTGATAGGCTTTGAGGTGATTGTATGTAGCTTGTCGTTTCTCATCAAGTAACTCTAAGTCCTGAAGATGGGATACTCTATAGGCTTCATCATCGATGAGATTGTGTAAGGAAATCTGTAATGATGGTATCTCGACCTCAATAGGCAAGATAGCTTCTGCACCATAGACCAATGAATAAGGAGTTACACCTGTAGGGGTTCGAATGCTAGTTCGATATGCCCATAGCGCTGGATTTAGTTGAATGTGTCAATCACGGCTGGCATCATTGACTGTGTTCTTGAGGATCCTTAATATGTTTTTATTGGATGCTTCAGCCTGACCATTGCCTTGTGGGTAATAGGGAGTGGAAAAGCGGTGTTGGATATGAAATTTCTCACAAAGTTCACGGACATCCTGATTTTTGAAAGGAAGACCATTATCTGTGATGATGGACATGGGCACACCATACCGGCAGATGATGTAGTTGAGGATGAATGAGGCGATCTGCTTGCTGGTGACTTGGGTAAGTGGAACAGCTTCGAGCCACTTTGTGAAGTATTTGGTGGTGGTAATAATGAATTTATGGCCGTTGGATGAAGAGGGATGAATCTTACCCACAAGGTCAAGGCCCCACTGACAAAAAGGCCATGGTGTTGTGATTGGTTGCAGTTCCTGGGCCGGTGCATGTATCAAGTCACCATGAACTTGACATTTCTTGCATTTTCTGACAAAGTAGTAGGAATCCTTTTCCATAGATGGCCAATAATATCTAGCTTGCATGAGTTTCTTGGCTAGTGACGGACCACTTGAGTGAGTCCCGCAAATTCCTTCATGTACCTCTTCCAAAGCCTTTGTTATCTCATCTTGTTCCAGACATCGAAGGAGAGTACCATCAAGATCGCGTCGGTATAGGGTTTTGGCAATAATGGTATATCGAGCAGTTTAGCGAATAAAGGTTTTACGTTGGTTATTCGATTGGTTGGGAGGAAGGGTGTGATCGTGGAGATAGGTGTAGAATTCACTATACCATGGGGATTCAAAACTGACAAGGCGACATATCATTTCGGACTCGGGGATATCATAAGCAAGAATCCAAAGCTATTCTACCAAGAAGTCATAGCGTGTTGAATTCTATAGAAGATCTAGGAGAGATGCGATGGTAGCCATAGCGTCAGCAGCTCAATTTTGATCTCTTGGTATTTTCTCAAAAGTGATAGTAGTAAATGATGTCTTTAGATTGTCCACCATTTGTTTATATGGCATGAGTTTATCATCCTTGGTCTGATATTCATCAGTTGCTTGTCGAATGACTAGTTGTGAGTCGCCATATACTTGCAGTTCTTGTAATTTCCATTGTACGGCTAACTGGAGTCCTGTGATCAAGGCCTCATACTCCGCTATGTTGTTGGTGCATGGAAATGTGAGCCTATAAGACTTCGGGATGCTGTCACCTTGAGGTGTGATAAACAAAATGCCTGCCCTCGAGCCGTGCCTAGTGTATGAACCATCAAAGTATAGTTTCCATGGTTGTGTTGTTGTGATCATGAATATCTCTTCATCTGAAAAATTGGAAATGAGAGGATGATCGCCTGTGAGAGGTGCATCGACCAACTGATCTGCAATAACTTGACCTTTGATAGCTTTACGGTCTACGTACTCAATGTCAAATTCACTTAGAATCATCACCCATTTGGCCAAGTGGCCTGTCAATGCTGCTTTGCTAAGTAAATACTTGAGTGGATCAATCTTTGCAATGAGTTGCACTTTATGTGTTAACAGATAGTGCCGCAGTTTAGTGGCTGCTAAGATTACTACTAGGCAAGCTCACTCAATAGGTGTGTAATTGAGTTCATAGCCAACCAGTGTGCAAGAGATGTAGTAAACAACACACTCTTTTCCTTCTATATTATGCTGTGCCAGTAGTACACCCAATGCCGTACTTGTTACTGAGATAAGAGTAACAACGGTCTACTTGAATTTGGTGGCATCAGCAATGGTGGATTCATGAGATAGTCTTTAAGCGTCTGAAATGCTTGTTGGCATTTGGCATCCCACTGAAAGCGGATGTTCTTGTGTAGTAGGTGTGTGAATGGGTGACACTTATCAGCCAATTGTGCAATGAATCTTCGGATGGATTGAAGCCGCCCTTGTAATGTCCTTAGCTAACTGATATTCTTTGGAGGTGGCATGTCCATGATTGCTTTTACCTTTGCTGGGTCGACCTCAATACCTTTGCTTGAGACAATGTATCCTAGAAGCTTCTCAGAGGTCACTCCAAAGACACATTTCTTTGGGTTGAGTCGAACATGGTATTGTTCCAGTCTATCAAAGATTTTATCCAAGATGTGGAGATGCCCTTCTCTGGTGAGTGATTTTGCTAGTAAGTCATCAACATAATCTTCCATCATAGTATGCATCATGTCATAGAAGATGGTGGTCATTGCTCTTTGATAGGTTGCTCTTGCATTCTTTAGACCGAAGGGCATTACATTCCAGCAATATGTGCCCCATGGACATGTGAAGGCTGGCTTATGTTGGTCATCTGGTGTGATCTTTATTTGATTGTATCCTGAAAAGCCATCCATGAGTGAAAGCATGGCATGTCCCGCTGTCAGATCCACTATGATGTCAATATTTGGTAGGGGGAAGTCATCCTTAAGACATGCCTTGTTTAGATCTCTGAAGTTAGTACAAATGCGGATGCCCCCTTTTGGCTTGCCGACAGGCACAATGTTGGAGATCCATTCTGCATAATCAATTGGTCTAATGAATCCAACATCTAGGAGTTTTTTGAGTTCTGTTTTGACTAGTACTGCAATTTGAGGATGCATCTTACGAAGCTTCTGCTTGACAGGTTTGGCTCCTTCTGCTACTGTGAGGTGATGCATGACTAAATTAGGATCAAGCCCAGGCATGTCTGCATATGACCATGCAAAGTTGATTTGACGCTTCTGGAAGAACTCTATAAATTTAGGCTGTTCCTCTAGAGTGAGAAGAGATGCCAGATGTATGATATGAAGATTTTCAGGAGTACCCACATTGTATTCTTTGGTTTCCTCAATGAGAATCGTTGATCGTTCCTGTTGTGCATTAGCAGGGAGAATGTCAAACCCTTCATCCTCAGGTGCCTTAGAGAGGTTTTCACCATTGGATACACTCTTTCTTTTTACTTTTATGGGATCAAACAGTGCCATTGTGGTTTTCACTGGAAGATCCATGTTTTATTGTTATATTTTTGCAGCTGAAAGGTTTGGCATCTGCCTCGAAGTATGTTGCGCTATTAAGTTCAATGGCGAATCCAGCTTTGTGATCCCTGCTTGGTAGATTATCCCTTAATTCCAAAAAGTCTATGATAGCCTCATCATTTTGGAAGAAGTCAAGACATGGGGGATTTGGTTGGTTCCATTCAATGAGTTCAGGGTGAATAATGGGCATTATGTCATCGATTAGGTTCAGTGTGTTAGATGTATCAGTGAGGGTTAAGACGTTATGGTGAAGGTCATTGATGGTACTCTCCCTGTCAGAATCAGGCATAGGATGAGACGTAGGGTCTGTGGAAGATGTTTCCAGCTCAGGTACCCAAGTGGTCTTTATCTGTGCTTCTCCATAAACAGGGATGTCTTTGCGTGGCGGAGGTGGTGATGTGTCTTCCTCATCTGAAGTATTAAGCTGCACAGAATCAAATTCCCATTCATGTGAGTTGGTCTCTGAGTCACTTTCCAGCATTCGATTACTATACCATACTGGGATGTCCTTTGAGTTAAACACTGTAGGTGTGATTGGTTGATGTACCTTTGTAGTGATTGGTGCTATAGGATGTTTAATGGGGATAAAAGAATCTGGCACAGGAAGTATCGGCAGCGTTGACTCAGTGGCTTCTACGGGAACTGCTAGTACCATAGATGCTACTATGGGTTCTGATACAGTTGCTGCTGCTAATGGTACTATGGATGTAATGGCTGCTGTGAATGGGATTACTGGTTTGATTGGTGGGATGATTGGTATTGTAGATGGTTGTGTTGGGGTTGTGAGCCTCGATGGGGCAGTCGGGATGGTGCTTGAGGCTGCTTTAATGATGAAAGGTGTCCTTTTTGCAGTAGGCTGACATAATGGTTTGTTGGGTTTTCCTTTGAATCTAAGTTTAGGAAAGATTTCTTTCTCAAAACCTAGGCCTGTATTACCTTTGGGCTTTAATTCTGGTAGCAGAGGTTCATGTCATCCTTGTTTTCAATATCCCAAAGCACTCTGACCATCATATCCCATTCATTGCATAATGAGGAGACCTTTGCCATACTGATTCGTAGGAAGTTTAACTGGCGGGATATCAGTGGTGAGGGGATCTTTATAGATCCATTTCCGCTAGTTCCTCATCTTGGGTTTCTTCCTCTTGACTCTTTCCAAGGATGAAAGGTGTCAAAGCACATGTTGGCGTGATCAGTGGTTGCTGGAATAACTACTGTGGTTTACCATGTGTTCTAGGAGAAGTGGGCATCTGTCCCACGCAAAAGAGTTGACTTAAGTTGTATTCCCCAGGACCTTCCTCTGCTACTTTCATCTTAAGCTTTTCTTGCTTGGGTATAGTGGTGTTTGAACTGGCAAGAGAGGCTGGACTTATATATGATATGGAGGAAATGGCTTCTCTATTATTAGGAACAATAATCTCTGGTTGATGGCTGATATTATGGCAGTATGCGAAGGGATTTGCATCACCTAGGATTGTGATCTCTACACCGTTATGTGGGAACTTGATACATTGATGGTAGGTAGATGGAACGGCTTGCATGGCATGTATCCAAGGTCTTTCTAATAATAGATTGTATGGCAGAGGAAGGTCCAGAACCTGATAGATGATGTGCTTTACCACGGGACCTACTCGGATTGGTAGTACCACAACTCCTTTTGATGAACGCTCTACATTGTCATAGGCTTTGATTGTGATCTTCTTACGAGGATCCACTGATTCTACCCCATATCCCAATGCTATGACCAACTATAGTGTACAAATGTTCAAGCCCGCTCCATTATCTATTAAGACTCGCTTGATCCTATGTTGATTGATAAAGCCTTCAATGTGTAGCGAAGAATTATGAGGTTGCTAGAAGGAAGAGTTGTCACTTTCAGAAAAAGTGAGACAAGATGAGGACTTTAGATTTCCAACCATGGCTTGAAATTGGTTTGTATTCAGATTTGTAGGGATTGACACCTCTTGGAGTGCTTGATCCAAGATAGTTTTATGAGATGGCGATAGGCACAAAAGCTCTAAAATGGATATAAGCGCAGGCGTTTTATCTAATTGTTCCACAAGATTGTACTGCTTTGGGATGGAGGTGGTGCCTTGTGGAGCTGCCTTTATGGTGACCTTGCCATGACGTGTAACAACATTGCAATTTGAGTTGGGATTTTTGAAGGTTATAGTGGCAACTTGTTCACTGGCATCATATAGGTGATTTACAGTGTAATTATACGCAACCTGTATATAATCAGTGGTATCAGTGCCTCACCTGGAAGTGGAAGGACCCCTTTGATCATGTGATGGAAGTGGATTTTTGAACATTAGATGATCATTATTTGTTGTTTTTGGGTCATGTTCTTCTATTTCGATTTCTCCTCGATCAATAAGATCCTGAATGAGATCTTTCAATCGATGACAATTACTTGTCTTATGTCCTCTTCCTTGATGGAATTCACAGTGTTCAGTATCTCTCCACCATGTCGGTTTGACCTGAGGCTCATAGTTTGATAGTTTAGGTAGAGTGACCAAATTTTGAGAAATGAGTTGTTGCAATACTGTTTCAATGGGTTCCCCTAAGGGAGTGTATGTGCATTTCTGTTTTTGTTGACGAGGTCTTGGTTCATCATGAGATGTGATGCGACTTTGATTGGAAGGAACATTTGTGTTATTCTGAGGTGGAGGATTTTGTCCTGCAAAATGAACCACAGGTTGTGCATTTTGGATAGTCTGGGCATCCACAACCACATCGTTGACGATATTCTTGTTTTTATTCCAGAAGCTTAGTTTATCGCTATTGAAGCGCGAGTGAGGACCATCTTTTGGTTCATTAAAGATTTTGATGAGTCCTTTCTTGATGAGTGCCCTTTCACATTTCAAACCTTTGGTGATCATATCATTAAAAGAGTCTGTGTCTTTGACATCCAGGTGAAATTCCATTTCTTTGTTTAAGTTGGAAATGAATATTTCCACTAGTTCTCATTCAGGTAACTGAAGAGAACGTCTGCTAGACATTTGGCGCAATCGTTGAAGGAATACTGAGAATAGTTCACCTAGTTTTTGTTTGGTGTCGCACAGATCGACCATGGTGATATCGCGTTCAATGTTATGAGAGTAATGAGCTAGGAACTTCTGGATAAGTTCCTCAAATGTTCTAATGCCACCTGATAGTCGGGAAAACCATGATGTGGTTGTTCCTCCCAAGCTTTGGGGAAAAAGGCGCATTATGTATGTGTCTTCATATGCCACTTCAAGACAAGCGGAATGAAATTCTCTGACATGATCACGGGGATCTCCCTTTCCTCTATATTTTTCAAATTTGGGTGTTTCGAATCCTCGTGGAAAGGGTGGCATATAAAGATTCCTATCAAAAGGATAGGGACAGATGTCATTGAGTGAGAATTGGTTAGTCTTGACACCACTATGAAGTTGTTGGGTGAGATTCTCGACTTGTTGCCGCAACATCTCTATTTCATTTGGAGGAGGAGGTGGTGGGTTACCTCAAGAATGTTATATCTGATTGGATCTCTTCCTCTGTCCTCTTCATGGTGACTTTGTCATTCTGATGCTTGTCTTAATTGGGCCAGATCAAAGTTAGAGGGGAGTTTTGCTCCTTCTTGAGCGAGGTTTAAAAAGTGAGCATCTGCATTGCTCCTGAGTATTTCATCAAAAAGTCTGTTAAAGAGAGGGTTATGCTGGGGCCTTTCTATTGTTGCAGGAGTGGGAGTACTTGGGTTTTCATCATTTGCATTTCCTCCAAGTGCTTCTTGAAATTCATTGAGATTTTCCTCTTCTTCTTCTTCCCTTTCTATTTCTCATTGCCTTGACTGTGATCGGGTTTGGGCCATTTTGTTTATAAGCTTTTGTGTGAAAATGATGATGAGTTTTTGATGAAATGAGAGATTGATGGTTGGTGAATTGTGTTGCATGTGTATCTCTAGCACCTTTAAGGTGGATGTAACCGAAATTCCTTCTTTGAATTGCTTGCTTGTTTGATAATATTTTATGTGATAAGGTGTAGAGAAATCTGAGATGTGTTACAGATTTAACTACCTAGTAATGAGAGGATTCACTCATGAACTAGTTTTAACCTGCGTAGATGTGTCTCTTAGGATGAGCTTATCCTAGATGTAGAAACAATCTAAAAAGTGATGTGATGTGTTTGATTCAAGCAATATCTAAAAGAGAACTTGGGACAAGAACCTCTGAATGTTTTGAGAGTTGGAACGGATTGATGATGAAGTGATAATGTATGAAGAAGATGATGGATGAAAAATGTTTTTAACTTCAATAAAAACTTTGTGTCACAAATGGGACAAACTCTACCTCTTCCCTTTCGGGTGTTGGTGGTATTTCTCGAGCTACATTGTATGTGATACAGACGTTTGGGAAGAAGTTGGGATTAATCTTTCCTCTTTGGTTTTTGTGATAACTCAGAGCTCTATATTGCATAAAAGCTCCGCGGTTCAATGATTTGGAATCAAATTTGTTTGTTTTTCCTTGAAGGTAGAGACGCATGTGACGCAGAAAGACTTTATGTGAGACAAAGATTTGTCTATTTATATAGAAGAATTTCCTCCTTTTGATCAAAGCCTTTGAGCTTAATAGTCTTCTTTTCAAGTTGATATTCTGATGATGCTTCTTCTTTCGCAAGATGTGAAGAATGGTCATAAATTTTGACTCTTCATTTTTGTTTGCAATTTGTTTTTGATGTGTTTGGTTGGATGAATACTTTGTTTTGGAAAGTGATTTTCTTTTGGATGTTTCTTTGACAAGAAAACAAAGCAAGCACATAAACACAAGAATGTGCTTTTAAGGCACAAATAAGTATGGGTCTAGATCAACCCAATCCTTGGACTTTTATATGACCCTTCCTTTAGATGTATTTTAAGGTGTATTTCGAAAGCCTGAAGTTGGCTCAATTTGTACTTGGTCTTTAAAACAAACACACTTCAAACACTTTTTATCCCTAAGGTCAAATGGCCAGTTGTGATAAATTTAGCCCACATCTTAATATTTCTTCGACTTTGGTACTACATACCTTATGAATCCCGCCGTGGCAGGTAAGGATGTGATATACTAAGCCTTGCACGAGCATAACAAATAGATGATCCCTATGATGGGGGAGTCACAACTTTTATCAAGCCACCAATGACTTTTCAAAAAGCTATGTTTCTACTCAAGGAAATATGTATGGTGAGTATCTTGGGAGCAAAACCATCTATGCTCTTGCACTAAATTATATCGCAAATATCCTCAATCAATAGAACGGGTGGGCTACTACTTAAAGGTGTTTAGTCATGTTCGATGTTTTTGGACATAAGTTCATTCTGCAGTGACTCACTTAAGAGCCTTGTAACTGGTGGTGGGGCCCATTTGTCATTTCAGCCAGTTACACTGTAGGAACAGCTATACCTAAGGCTACAGCTTTCGCTCTCACTTGATTTCTATAGCGGCTCGAAGGATTTACCGCTCGAGGTCGTTCCCAAGAGTATCGATCCCTTGGCAGGCCTCTCTTAAAAAGATAAAATTTTGAGTGTTACTAACACTTTTCTCTTGCACCTAGGACCATGAAAGCCAAGGGAGAGGATAGTGTGTGTTAGAGGTAGGACCACTCGACTGACTTTTTGCACAAGTGTGCCAAGCATGAAAGACACTTGTTCTTTTTAATCCACCATTGCAATGTGATATAACTATTTGGAGATGTTGCTCCAACAGCCATGGTGTTCTTTTTAACTTTCAAAGGCAATGTGTTTTGTATTCTAGAAATTGGAAGTCTTGGTCAACTTAATGAAAACACATTTTGCTTGAAGTAAAACTATTTTTGAGCTTGAAGAAAAAATGGCTTGTTCTTTTTATATTGCCCAAAACAAAGTGTTGATTGTAAATTTCTTTAAGTTGATGCAAGAAAATAAATTTTGTTTTGTTGATTTTAAGCACCAAAATGAAGATGAGTCCTAACTTGCACTGGAAGCAAATGTTTGTTTTTGTTCAGTTTTAAAACACCAAAGACAAGTGACCCTAACTAGAAAGCAATGAATATTTGTTTTTGTTCAAGTTGTTAATGCACCAAAGGAAAATTTGTGATTTTTTAATGGTGAGTTTTAACCTGCACAAACATCAAATTGTTAGTAAAATCTATGTCCAAGGGGGGCTTCCATAAGCCTAAAATTTCCACTTTTTCGGTTACAAGGTGATTTTTACGACATTCTGTTACAATAGCGCTAGTTTGCATTTAAACAAAGGTGCTATTTAACACTAATGCGCTGAAAGAAGGGGAAAGACAGAAAGGCAAAAGCGATGAAAGAGGGTCAATAGCACCAAAAAAATGTCAAAAGTGCCAAAACAGTTCCAAAATCGCTGAACTTGAGACAATAGCGCTATTGCAAGAACAATAGTGCTAAAACCATAAGTATCGGTAGCACTAGAACGTGTTCAATAGTGCCAAAGCGCAACCTGTGTGACACTTCCAATATTCAAACATGTTAGTTAAAAAAAAAGATCATATTTTTGGTGTTTCGATTCACGTCGGGTTCACCAAATGATGCCCTGCAAAATGGACAAGGTTAGTCTAAGATAAACAACACACAAGAAAACCAAAAAATCGTTAGTGTTAGTCAATCAAAAACTAATCTAAACAGGCATATCAAGAGAGACACTAAAAACATGAAAGCATATTTAACTAAAGAAGCAAATATGATGAGGCATCTCCAAATACCTCCTAACATGCTCTTAACTCTTTCTCCCTTGTTCCTCTCCTCTCCAAGTTCCAAAATAGTCTAGCTCTCAGCAGCTTTTTGCACTATGGATGCTTATGGAGGATTGATATTGTAGTATTGTAATCCAAATGTGAAATGAAAAGCTAATACTATGCTATTGATACTAAAAATGATTTATTTTATCCAAAATGACAAGATATTAGTTGATTATGCTAAAATGCTCTCTTAAAATGCCTATAGGTTAAATGCATACAAGTTTTCAGGATCTGGATTATGAAGAAATGGGCTCTATTTATAGGGAAAATGGAGCAATGGATGGTTGAGATTGAGTAATCTCAACAAGGGTTAGGATTGAATGATTTCAAATCCATGTGAGGGCTTTCAACCCAATCCCAGGATGACAAGTGTCAATGTGAGATAGGTTGAGAGGAGAGGGAATAAGCATTAAATGCTTGATATGACCTTGGGAGTTAAAGTCAAGGTTAGTTGAATGAATAAACTCTTTATTCAAAGAATAAAGCTTTTATCCAATGGATAAATTCTTGTGCAAATGTGAAATGGATGAATATGGTCAAAACAATAAATGTTTGGGGAGACAAGTTTGAAATAACCATAAATGGTTATGTAAGAGCCATAAATGGTCTTGGAAGACTTTGGGGGTTAATTTGTTAAACACACAAAGCATTAAATGCTTTTCAAAGACTTTGGAGTCTTTGAGAAGTGACTTCATTTTGCTTAGGAATGTGACAATAATTAGGAGATGGATTAGGCTAATTAGGAAGGGGTTAGAAGAATCTAGAAGGGGATTAGATTTTTGCAAGTGGATTTGGTGGGTGAGGGAAAATAGGATTTTATTAAAAATAAATTAATTCATTTATTCCAATAAAATGTGTGCAAGTTGCATTTGTAGGAAAATGCAAGTGGGGGGGGGATAATGATTTAAATAAATGCTTTTATTTAATTTATTTAAAAGAGGAATAGGGGGATTTAATTAAATAAATTGATTTTATTTATTTAATTGATTGGAATTTGATTTTAATGAATTAATTAAAATAAATTGAATAATTTATTTAATTAATAGAAAAATGTTTGGGGATGAATTAATTAAATATTAATTTAATTAACTGATGACTAGTGGACTTTTAATCAAATAAATAGCGAATATTTATTTAATTAAGTTGGACAGATTTGTGTGACTACATATAGAAAGATAAAGATAGAGATAGGAAGTGATATATAGATAGAGGGAGAGATATAGTGGTAGAGAGAGATAGAGATGGAGAGATAGATGAAAGAAGTGATAGGGAGAGATAGATATAAATAGGAAAAGAGATATGGATATAGAGGTCCAAAAAGAAGGAGAATGAGAGAGGGATGGATGGATAGGAGGAGGCATGTCTAGATATTATGGGGAGAGATGAAGATAGAGAAAAAGAGGAGGGAAAAAAAGATGGTGCAAGGGAGAGGGGAAGATAAAGATAGAAAAGGAGGAGATAGAGAGGGAGAGATGATAAAGAGATATACTGGAAGAAAAAGGGAGAGAGAGGTAGAGTTAAAGAGATAGATAGGGGGATAGGAAGGGAATGAGGGAGGAAGCCATGGGGAGAAATAGAGAGGAGGGTAAGATAAAGAGAGGGATGACCCAAAGAGAGAGCGGGGGGTATTGATATAGATAGAGGAAAATATAGATAGATAGGAGGGACATGGATATATATATGTGCGTGTGTGTGTGTGTGTGTGTGTGTAGAAAGAGATAGATAGACTAGCTAGAGAGAGGTGAAGATAAATACAAAAAATGATATATCGTGCAAGAGATATGGAGTAAATGAGAGAGAAGGGGAGGAAAGAGTGAGAGAAAGGATCTAACAAAGATAAGTAATAGAGAGAAAGGTTTAGACTTTAGAAAGAGGGAGAGATAAATATGGGGAAAGATAGATATATAGAGATATAGAGAGAGATGGGGGAGAAATATGGAGTGTGTGTGTCTACATTAGAGAGAAGAAGTAGAGAGATATAAAAAGAGGGAGTGATAGGGAGATATAAAATATAAAGAGGGAGAGAAGGGATATATAGGGATAGAAAGAGATAGATATAGGGATAGAAAGGATATAGAGAGTAAATATAACTTGTAAAATATAAAAGGGATGAGAAAGAGGGAGAGATGGAAGGACAAAAAAATGGGGAGGGATAAATAGAGATAGAAAGAGGGTGAGAATTAGAGAGAAAAAAAGATAGAAAGATAAAGATATAGGAAGTGACATATGGAGAGGTAGAGAGGGATAAAGAGAGAGTGAGAGAGATGAAGGAAGAGGACTGTATAAGATATAGAGATAGTGAGATAGGGAGAGAGAAATAGGTTGGAGTGTGTGTTTGTATGAGTGATAGAGATATAGATATAGAGATAAGGAGGGAGAAAGAGGTAATGTGTGTGTGAGTAAAAGAGAAATAGAGATAAATATAAAGAGGGAGAAAAATATACGAATAGATAGAGAGGGGGAGATGCAGAGAGATGATATAGAAGTAGAGAGATATAAAAAGAGGGAACAGAGGGAGAGAGGGAGAGATAGATAGAGTGAGAAGGATAGAAGGGGGAAATAGAGATATATGGGGAGAGGTAAGGAGATATAGATAAGGGAGAGAGATGGAGATGGAGATAATAATCAAATGACATTGTAACATCAATATAACTTCCCAAGGACATATATCATCCTTAAATTATTGACATGAAACGAGTAATCAAAAGTTTCTCTTTCTTGCTCTCTTGTTCTAAACATTTAATTTAGGTGTCAAGTTGAAATTGATTTTATTATATAAATTAGAATAAAATTCAAATATAATTATTCTATAATAATAAATTATTAATAAGATAAAATATAGAAATTCTAATATCTTTTAATTATTATTTGTAATTTCATAAAAAACATGGAGATTGAAAATGCCATTGTCTTCCTGAATAATGATAAATCTCTGGGACCGAATGGATTTCCATTGGAATTTTATAAGAAGAATATAGAATGGGTCATAGATGACTTGTATACCTTTTATAAAGAGGCTATTGAATTGGGCACCATTGGTAGGGAGATTAACCAAGGTCTTATCAAGCTGATACCAAAAGATTGAGACAAGACCCTGCCCATAAATTGGAGGCCCATCACATTGTTAAAAGTTTCATACAAGATTCTGGCCAAGGCAATTGCTGCTAGGTTGGAAATGATTCTCCCTAAGATCATCAACCCCACTCAAACATGCTTTGTTAAAGGGAGGTACATATTGGAAAACCTTATTACATGTTGGGAATCCTTGAATTGGGCTATAGAAATAGGTCAACAGGGAGCTATGTTGCTAATTGACTTTGAAAAGGCCTATGATAGGATTGAATGGGGTTTCATTCTCTAGATGCTTAGATTTCTAGGGTTCTTTTACTCATTTTTTTGAATGGTTAAAACTCTATTATGTGATGCTAATGCTATGGTGGAAGTGAATGGTTTGCGGTCTAAGAGTTTCCCCTTTCTAGATCCATAAGGTAAGGTTGTCCCCTTGCCCCTGCATTATTTGTTATTGTTGCTGATGCTCTCTACTACCTTTTGAAAGATTATGAGTTCACTCCTAGGGTTAAATGAATATGCCTCCCTAATATGGAAGAAGTGGAGAATGTACAGTTTGCAAATGACACAGTGATTTTGATGACTTTAGAGGAAAAAAATTTGGTTGCCCTACTTGACAATATTGACATTTTTTGCCAAGCCTCAGGGAGCAAAATAGCCCTTCATAAATCAAGTTTGCTTGGCTGGGATAAAGACCCCTCGGTGTGGTTCTCCAGATTCTCACTGAAGTGGGAAGGTCCTAATACTGTAAGCTACCTGGGCATACCCTTTTCTGTCTCCCCCAACCTTAAAGAGATCTGAGAATGGATTAAGAACAAGATTGTTTGTAGGACCCCCGCCCTAATCAAATTTTAAATTTCAGTTTGACCTTGGTTGATTTACCATGATGTAATGTTATAGTAAGATATTATGATTATTATGTGTACCTGTAAATGTGTTTTCACATCGATTCTTATGTAAGTTTATTTATTTTATTTGTTCTCCTAATTCATGTTATTAATCTCAGGCTAACACTTTCATTAAATGTATATGTATGCATATGTGGTTCATGGTTGTAGGAGATTGTAAGTATAGTACTACATAGGTACGAGGTTCATCTCCACCCGGATTCATAGGTTTGAGTGTACCTTTTTGGTCCTAAGGAATTGGATTAGGTAGTCGTAAGACCCTCATTTTACCCTAGTCGTGCTCAAGTGAGCGTCGTCAGTTGTCCGTGAATTTTCCCTTTGGGTTAGATTTGTGGGTCATGTCTTTGTTTGGATTTCTTGGGTTGCGTGTGATAAAAATTGATTATTTAATCCCAAGTATTTAATTAGATTGAATGTGTTTTTACGTTGTTGGTAAATAGATTTTGCCCCTTTTTGAAATCTTAACAATTATTTTCCTTAAGCAAAAAAAAAATATAACTCTGTTTCGCCCTTTATAAAAGGAGACAAACTCCCAATAGTTGGATGAATTAATAAAAAATCAACCTCTGCATTAGAGGGAAGCTCCTCATATGATTTGCAATGAATTTACTATACATATGATATGCTAATAATTTTTACTAGAAAGCATTGAAAGGCTTCAACATTCATTCATCAACACAAATAAATGCCTTCAAAACTGTAAACCGAGAAAATTTTCTAGAAGAATATTTTAAAAAGAGTTCACAGACTCTGATTTACAAACATGCTCATTGTATAAATTCAAAACACGTCAGAGGCTCAACAATATTGATGGCTGATCAATACTCTCTCGTGCCTCATAGGGCAAGGGGGATCAAGCAAATCAATACATGCGAGTATTATAGCAACTAATGATAACCATGAAATGAAGAAAAATATAGAGAGAACTAATCACAAAATTATACCATGCCCATAACAACTTTCTCAAGAAAGATTATGAATCTTCAAACACACAGACTCAAAGATTGCATAACATAGCATTTCATTGATAATCAACTATTGTGTTTTCAAACAATTCATATGAAAACCAAAATATTATCTGGTGCTCCTAAAATTCATAGTTTTCAGAACCCTTACAAAGACAAGCTTTTCAGATTAAATAGCCCCCAGGCTCATAGTTTTTACATAATCAAATTACTTTTTTTACTTTTGATCAAAGTGAAATAAACTATTTATAACAACAGGAAATAAAACTAAATCAATTGGCCACTGTAAGGCGGACACTTCATCTTTGATTTAACTATGCTTCGACTGTGGCAGAAGAGGTTACGGATCTATCCTCCTTTGCCGGAGAACCACACCATTCCAGGTGCGCTGCCAAGAAGTTCAGGATGACTTGAAAATAAGGAAGACTAATGTGTAGGATTCTCTACTTCCACACCTTTGTCCATATTTACCTGTGCTACTTTTGCCTTGTGAACCTCTAAATGGTCTGAACAGACAATGAGCATCGATTCGATCCTTGTCACCTTTGAGAAGTCATCTGTGGTCAAGGATTTCATCGTCTAAATGAATTGAATCCTCTCTTGAAAAATCTTGGTCATATCCGTAGCTTCTTCAATTGTCTTGGCGCCATCCTTCATGAGTTGGATATCAATGCACTTGATATCCTTCTGCATCATATCGATCAAGTCGGTCAATCCTTTGAGCAATTTGGTTGATTCTTTGTGACCTTTCTTGATGATCGAGTTGCACCACTCCACATTCTTCTTTGACATGTACAATACATTGTCATCTAGATTCTCTATTGGTTTTTCAGCCAAAAATTTCATTACCCCATATTTCTATATATCATTCATTTGTGCAAGAACTGCTACCCACTTGATCCTTTCTTTCTCTGAGGCCATTGTTTCTAGTTCTAGTTCCTTGCTCACGGTTTCAACATCCTTATAAACTTTAACCAGATTAATAATATAATCTGATCCCTGTTGCATAATAAGGTCCAACCATTTATTGAACATTTATGTAACTACCCTGTTCCTTTGAACTTGGTCTAGCATTTTCTGGTTGGCCGGAGATTTAGGGTCGAATGATATTGGTATCTGTGACAATGGTTGGGGGTTTGGATTGTGGACAACATTGATATACTCAACCATCTGAGTAACAACCTACTTCAGTTCTCTTTCGTCTTTTTCATCTTTCCACGTTCTTGAAATTATCCTTTTTCGTGGATGATTCCAAATGCCTAACATCAACAACACGTGAAGCAACTCCCAAATCTATCTTCTCAACTACAAAATCCTCCTTTGTAGCTTTGTCTTCATCTTTACCTAGGATTGGTTTGGCTATTTCAGTCATCCAGTGACCTGTTGCTTCATCTACTTCAAACATTGCCTGTGTTTTCAGTTTCTTTGGCTTTGATGCTTTTCACAAACATTTGCTAACCATGTCCTCCATTGGGATTGTAACCAACACCACACTCCGTTTCTTCCCAATAGCAGCTTCCAACCATCTAGGTGCATTTGCAAGTTCCTTAGGTGGTGGAGTTGTTTGTACGTCTAGCGAAGTGACAATGACCAAGGTGTTCATGGGATCTTGTCAAATTTCCTCTTCTTGACTTGTGTTTATTTCTTGCATCTTGAGTTCATCTTGATCCCATGGATCCATTGTTTCCTCAATCTCCTCACTAGGGTCTAAGTCTACAACAACCTGTTTCAAGATGGGCTCCCTACTTTTCTTTTTACTCCTAGATTGAGTTACTCGAGCAACTGTGAGACCAGATGGTGATCTCTTTGATCTCCTAGGTTGAATTTTCTCAACAATGGGTCTTGAAACACCTGCAACATTAGCAATTTTGTTAGTGGAAGAAATAGGAGATTGAGTCGTAATGTGTGAATCAATTCTTAGTTCATGCGAGGACATGTGAGGTCCCTCCTTAAAGTTTTGGTTTCTCAACCATCTTTCTGTTCTCCTCACAATGTTGAAGGTTCTAGTTTGAATACTGTCATCCTGCTTCTTGTTCCAATCAATTTCTGGAATTGGTTTTCCTTGAACCTCTATGTCAAACTCAGGATCTAGAACATCCTCCCCAGTATCTTCTGATACCCTGAATGTATTAATTGGAAGCCTCATGGTAGTTATTTGCTGCAAAGTGAACCTGGACCACAATCTCTTCCTTACCTCATACTCATCATTGCAATTCTCCCCGTAATCCTCTAACTGAGGTTCATGACAAAAATGACTATCTACATTTAGGTTTTCCATTGCATAACCCTTGTTGTTCTAGGTTCAGGGCATTTGATACAAATTTGCAGCTATAGTATCCAAGTTCAACTAGGAATACAAATCCAGATTCACCCTTTGTTCCCAATCTTTTATCAATGTAAGCTAGCTGCTTGCTTACCTCTATAAGCACAAAATTGTCAAAAGCATACCAAGACAGCTTGAATGGTTGGCCCTCAAAACCACCTACCCGGAGGTAAGTGAACCTGGGAAATTGAATAAAGAAGCTACCATATATGCTCATGAATTCCTTGTTTCAACAAACATTCTCCTATTCGCATCACCCTAGAGCTCAAAGGCAAGTCTTCCCGCGAAGACTCCATTCCACCTATCAATTTGCTCGACATGTTTTTGTTGCTGTAACAGGGGGTAATAATTATACACCCTCATCCCATCTATCCAAGGTTCCTTAGGCAGACCAGGCCAATCCCTTGTGCAAGCCAAAATGTAGAAAAGATAAAAAGACATATAAAAACCTGTCATCCCCACAAAATTGCTCAATCCTTCATGAAGTCTCTCTGCAATTACCTAAGACCAATCTAGATATCTATCACTGGATAAAACTACTTGAATGAAAAAGTACATCCAATCCTCCCAGTAGAAGGAATGCAAGTTTCCCTTTTCTCTGTTCAAAAGTATCACAATATCCCGTACCTTTGTGATGAAGTGCTCTCTAGTCAGGGGCTTGGGTAACCATGACCCTCCTTTCTAAATCTTCAAGAGCCAATGCCTAGCAATTACGCTCCTGTACTTGCTCTTCTTTTCTAAGAAATAGGCATATGAGTTCCCAATGGTCCAGTCCTCATATTCATCCTTGTGCAGAATACCCAATGCCACCATTACCGTTTCTCTATTGATACTGACTAGCAACTCACCATCACTAGTTCTGATGCATCTGTTCTCTGTGTCATATCTGTTCATGCAAGCCATCACTAAATCCGGACACGGTGCGACAAGCGGGAACGCAACAGCTTGCACAAGACCGCTTTTAACTATTTTCTCCATCAATGAACCGGTTTGAGGGTCCTTGGTTCTTTCTAGGAAATCCCCTAAATCTACATGAACCAAGGAGGTGTCTTCTAATTCTGGTAAAATACTCACTAGACACGAGGTCCGACCAAGCTTCGGCAACATTGGCCTAATACTGCCTATCTATACTCTTAACCAAGAAATTCTAAAACAAGGCAGAATCCTACTCCAACAATTTAGAGATTTTTCTTTCTATATTGATAAATCTTCATAACTTAAAGACACAGAGCTTAGGAAGAATCATCTGAACTTACTCGTTACCACCATGAAAACTGGAAATTCCTCAGGAAATCAGAGTTCATTTTACCTTTGGCACCTCCAATTTGCTCAAGTATGGCAACTGCAACCTTCTCAACTATGGAAATAAATTCATACATCTCCTTCAATCAGACGAGAAAATATCTATAAAGACACACACGCTTCATCATGATTTACCCAAGCGTGCAAAGTAACGGTGAAATGACCGAAAGCTGACACCTTCTTAATTATCCATCACTTCCGCACAAGTAATTTGCTGCACTCATGATCACTTTCCATATTGAGAATTTTAAATTGCTGAAAAAGGGAATATTCCTTCTTGTTGCGCCACTTTTATTTTTATCCAAAAAGCCTTAAAGTTAGTTTTTTAAAATGAACTCATGAACCTTAAACCATTTAACAAAAAGTTCAACGGTTCAAGTTCATTTAAGAAATACAACAGTGGGTGAGTGGCACACACAACAATACCGGGAATGAGTGACAGCAAGGACTATTAACAAGAACCTTGAATCCTATGAACCATTTGAGATTTGGCTCAAGGTTCAAGACCGTAAATCAACTTAAAACATATTGACCCACGCTCGTTATATAATGATACATTGTTGCAACTTACAAAAGTCATTTTGAACCTTGAACCATATAACAAAAAGTTCAACAGGTTCAAAACTTCAAGATGAAAAATAAAAGTGCACTTGCTCACACGATGACAAAGACCACAAGTGACTCCCTTCTAAACGAGCTTTGAACCTTGAACCTTTTGAACTTTTTAGAAAGAGTTCAACGGTTCAAGTACGAAGGAAAACAATTGACCTGACAAAAGTAAAGGCACAAAAGACAACCCGTGAGTATGAACACTCAAAAGAGAAAATTGTGGAGGGAACTAACATACGCATTAGCCAATTAAGGGACTAAATTAAATAGGACCTCTTTCTGTGATCAATCATTAATTAGAATTGCTCAATTCATGTTTGTAGCAAGTTCGATTAAATTGTTATTTTTAAATGATGAATTAATTAAGTATATGCATTTTGAAAGGAAAGGTTAAATAGTTTGGAAAATTAATATTTACCCTCTTTGGCATTTTGAAATAGAAATGTTAGTTTTAATTAACTGAGAAAATTAATTTTAGAAGAAAAAGCAAGTTTTGCATCTTTAATTGTTTCAAAAAAAAGATTTTAATTTTTATTGGAAGGAAAAATATTTTAAATCCAAAAACTGAATTTTGGTCAAACAAATTCCTTTTTAACCTAGGTTTGGAAAATATTTTGGAAGAGTTATTTTTGGAATGAAAATTTTGGGCATTTGGGGAAGAAGGATTTTCTTGAGCTTGCAGGTTGATCTCTTCATCAAATCATTCCCAGGATTGCTGAATAAGGTAGGATTCTTGTTTATCTCTTTGGCCTTATTGGATGATATATAAAGGAATATACCATCACCCTCACTAATCTTGAAAGAATTATCTTTAATTGTTTCAAAAAAAAGATTTTCATTTTTATTGGAAGGAAAAATATTTTAAATCCAAAAACTAAATTTTGGTCAAACAAATTCCTTTTTAACCTAGGTTTGGAAAATATTTTGGAAGAGTTATTTTTGGAATGAAAATTTTGGGCGTTTGGGGAAGAAGGATTTTCTTGAGCTTGCAGGTTGATCTCTTCATCAAATCATTCCCAGGATTGCTGAATAAGGTAGGATTCTTGTTTATCTCTTTGGTTTCTTTGTTTAATAGAGATTGTTTTGATTTTGAAGAAATCTAGTTGTGCTTGTTGTAAATCTCATATATTTTGGGGAAAATGGAAGAGTTGTAGTTAAATCTCCAATTCAAACCCTCCTCGCTTTCTTTCCAAACCTCCAAATTAAATTTTGGTTGCTCAAATTGATTTCAAAATCAAAAAATTGGGGTTGGCTGTTCATAGTTTAATTTTGTCAAAAAAAAATTCAAATTTGAGCATTCTGGGTATGCTGGTAAATTTTTTCCCAATTTTAGCTTGCTGGGATTGCTTATTTCCAAAAGATTGCTTTATCTTTCATCCTCCCTGCCATTTTTTGGGTTTTATGTTTTGGAAATGCATTGTTTTAAAAATATATACATATATATATTTGTGTTTATAAATAAATCACTCATATTCTGGAAACTTATTTCTCAAAATATTGTTTGAGTTTGAGACTGTGCAAATTGGAGGTTTTGTATTAAATAAAATAAATTAAACAAAAAAATATTAAATTATTTTTATTTGGGGGTTGATTGGGGAACCATGGCCTCAACCCATGGTTGGGGAGAGTCGTGGCTTCCCCAAGCCATGGGGAGAGCCATGGCATGGAGGCCATGGCGTGGTCTTCACATAGTTGTGGTTGTGGGGAGACCACGTCATGGTCCCCACAACCCTTCCCAAAGGAAATAGGAACCAAGTGGGCTTCCATGTGGTGGGGCTCCTGGGTTTCCCTAACTTGAAAAAAAAGTTTCTTTTTATTATTAAAAAGTTTTTTAAATGTTATTGTATTATTATTATTAAATATTAATAAATTTATATATATATATTTTTTCAGAATAAATTTATATTATTAATAATATATTAATTGCTAATTACTAATTAATGTATATTATTAAATATATATTAATTGCTGTAATTTATAAATTAATGTATATTATTAATTAATCTATATTTTTAAATATATATTAATTGTTGTTCAATTATTAATTTATTAATTAAGGTATATATACATATAAAGATATATATACTAATTAATATCTTTAGCTGGTATATTTGTTTAAATATATGCAAGGAAATTTTATTTCATTGGGAAATGATTATCTAGTTTAGTCTCTTTAAATGTATATTTCCATTTTCTGGAAAGTGTATCTTGGTTTTGGGAAAGATATGTTTAGTTCAATTGTTTTGAACAAATATGGAATGATGTTTTATTTTGAAAAATAAATATCATTTTTTTTTTTGATCAGTAAGAGGCCGTAGCCAAAATTTTTTTTATTAATCAAAATTAATTTTTTACATCACTCCACTCGTGTAGGTGCCGGTAGGAAAGAGTGGAGGCGAGAAAACCTCTAGCCTTGCCCGGGACTGTAGTCCAGATAGTTTCTACATCTAATTACAATAAGCATAGATTCAGAATAATACAATAACACCCCGGGCTAAGGTGAGCAAGTGGGAAGATATTTTCTTCCCTTACAGGTCCATATTACTATTTTTCAATTGTCGTTGTTCTCCTTGTGCTTTTTTTAAGAGTTTGAGCCTTGATTGCATGTAGTCTTTTGTCATTTTAGCAGCTTTCATCCTGTCATTTGTTCAAGATGGCCTTGCCCTCCTGCATGGTTAGTTTTCAAAACACTTGCCCAGATTGTTAGTCACATGTAGTATTCCAACGTGATTTGACATCCATCTTTGATGTTTCTAATTTCTTAACCTCATATATCTGAAATTATAAAGTCATCAATATGGCATATTCATAAACAGAGTTTCTAGATAATTTCCATTTTCAGAAGTCATCATCCATAGTTATGAATCACCTATTTACCACCTTTTGCTTATGTACTCAGATGATATCTCAGTTATGAATCACCTGTTTACCACCTTTTGCTTATGTACCTAGATGCTATCTCTAAAAATGGATGGTATCCATGATACAAAGGGGGTAAATGGGACTTCTGTCTTTCCTGAGTCCAGCTGAGGGTAATAGAGGTAGATGAGTTTTATGGCTGAAGCACATAGTACCCGCAGTCTGTGGATTGTCAGATAACCATTCAATAGAAAGCTCAGCAGCAAGTATGAAATGAGGGCTTTTATTTTACCAAAACAATTCACCTATTGATGTTTCATCGATAAGATGATTTATCAGAAAGACTTGGTCGTCGATAAACTTCAAAAGGGGGTTATCACAAGCGATATTTTCATGGATAGAAGGTTATCAAAGAAACCAAGGGAGGTTCTGTCGATGAAGCAAGGCTATCAAAGAAACTGCAAAATCAGTAGGACATGTAATGAAATAACCAAAGGAGATAGATCTTCCGAAAAGATGAGATCAAAGAAACTGGGGAAGGTTTCATCGAAAGGATAGTTCGAGAGAAGAAGGGTGTCGAAGAGATACAAAAGTTATTGGCTGATAGAGATAGTTTCATCGAAAGATAAAAGGTCGATAAAATATAAGAGAGTTTCATCGATATAAAAAGGGTATCGAGGGAAAGGGGACACCGATGAACCTAAGAGGAGCTCATCGAAAGCATAGATTCCACCGAAAGAGGATATCGAAGAAAGAAGAGACGGTTTTCATCGACGGGAAAAGGCTTCCGAGGAAATAATGCCATCGATGCAACATGAAGGAGACTTACCGAAAGAAGCGTTCTTATCGAAAAAAGATATCGATAATAATATGAGTGTCGAGGAGGCTAAAAGGTACATTACCGATGAATGTGGTATTACCGATTCAACTTTATTGAGGAAGATTACTAATGAGCTCATCGCTGAAAGATGATAGGGAAGCAGATCAACAAAAGACAAATGGCCTTGATGAAACAATAGACCCATTGATTGAAGGAGTGAAGTGATGTCGATAGAAAAAGTGATTCGATGGGAGGATAACAGAAGTTACCGAAGCCCAAGGTTTCTTCGACATAGGACCCAACGATGTCTCATCAAAAAAAGTGAATCAAAGAAACCTATCGGTGTTTCACCGATAAGATGATTTATTGAATAGACTTGGGCCTCGATGAACTTCAAAAGGGACTTATCGAAAGTGATGTTTTCATCGATAGAAGGTAAATCGATGAAACCAAAGGAGGTTCCATCGATGAAGCAGGGCTAATGAAGAAAATTTGGAATTGGTAGGATATGCAATGAGTACAACGAAGAAGATAGTTCTACCAAAATGATGAAATCAAAGAAACTAGGGAAGGTTTCATCGATAGGACTGTTCGAGAAAGGAGGGTATCGTACCATCGATAAAAGATATTGATGAAGGTGGAGATGGTTTTCATCAACAAGAGAAGGTATTAAAGGGTCACCGAAAGAAACAATCACATAAAAAGAATAAGGTCAATTAGACAAAAGGCAGTTTCATTGATAAAAGATATCGATAAGGAAATATGTTTCGAGGAGGCTAAAAGGCATGTCTCTGATATGCATTGTTTCACCAATACAACTTTATTGGTGGAAGAAGTATTCGGTGAGACAATAGATCCATTCATCGATGGGGCATTGATATTGATGGAAGAAGTATATCGATGGAAAAATAAAGGAGGTCACCGAAGCCCAAGTTTCATCGACATAAAACCTGATGGATATCAGATAGGAAGCAGTGAGGAGACAACCCTAGTGACCGAAAACAATATATCTATGAATGAAGGAAATGCGTGATCAAAGTGATATTCAAAACAAAGATGTTAGTTAACGGCTTATGTTGAGAAACCAATATTTAAACTGAATGGTTGTTTGAGTATCTATACAAAAATACAGGGGGTAGGAAGAGGAATAAATAAGGGGTTAAAACTGAGTCTGGGCAAGAGAAACAAAATGGGATGAAAGGAGGATCATGCTAATCGACAACTTAGGACATGAAAACAAAAGATTGATGCCTTAAGGTGACACAAACAGGAGATTGATGCCATCATCTCCCAAATTGGCCAACTCATCCACTCTTTTATTTCCCTCCCTATAAATATGATTGATTGTGAACCTATCAAAATCTCTGCATAGGTCAAGAGATTTTGACAACAAAGTATTTAGTCTCCAATTAGGCATACTACCTTTCCTAAGAGCATTGAAAATTATAGCCGAATCTCCTTCAATTTCCAAGTTTTTAACTCCTAGTTTCCTGCATAAATGCAGACCCTCAACCAGGGCCATCAGTTCTGCCCAATTGTTGGTGTTGATGCCAATCGGAGAGGCAAGGGTTGCTAGTTCCTTTCCTTCCCAATTATGAACAACACATCCTATCCCTGGTTTCCCTAGGTTGCCATGGGATGCCCCATCAAAGTTTAGCTTCATCCAACCTTCGCCTGGGGGCTGCCATCTGCATGCATCCCTTGATCGAAGACTTGTAATAGGACCAACACCTACATAGGGAGGATAGGATAAGCCTTCCCAACATTTTTTCATTTTTTCATCCCAATAAGTGATAGAGGAATTCTTCAATGTGCTTGATGATAGCCGGTTGTTCATGAGCTCAGTAATAGTTGACTCTATCCTGTTAATGATTCTGGGTGCCTCTAGCTTTTCATTCTTAGAGAGACGTCTATTTCTCTCCTTCCATAGTTTCCACATTATGGAAGAGGGAAGAGTTGTCCATAAACCTTCAAAGAGACAACCATGCCTGAGGAGAGGCCATGCCTTGAGCATTCCAAAGATGGTGTGGGGGAAGGCTGCACACCATTCAAGTTTGTTGTTGAACTAGATCCAACATTTGTGAGAAAAGGGACAATTAAGGAGGATATGATTAGTGTCTTCCTCATCTGCCTCACAAAGAGGACATCTTCTAGGGCCCTCATACTCTATTCTTCTAAATTTGTCCACAATTAAGAGCTTGTTCTGAACCGCAAGCCAGGAGAAGATACCTACCTTAGGCAGACAATATTTATCCCAGCAAAGTTTCAAGGGAAGCTCAGTCATAGGTCTTATAAATGATTTGGAGATGAGAGAGTACCCATCCTTGGAGTTGTATTCTCCTCTTAGGGAGCCATCCTAGATGATCTTGTCCTCATTATGACCTAAGGCAATGTTCCTTGATTTGAGAATCGCCATAAGTTTTTGTTTATCCCTTACCGAGATATCCTCATCTTCCCTCTCGATCCACTGCCAACCGGCCCCATCTGCTGAAGGGGAGATATAGTTGTTTAACAGGGGTCCTCTATGTGATTCAAGGAGGATACAAGTAGAACCAAAATCATAGATATTATCAATAGCCTTATATCCACCCCAATAATCCAACCAGAAAAGAGCTTTATCCCCAGACCCCAGGTTCCAAGTAAGTCTGTCAGAGATAATCCTCCTGCAATCTAACATAAAATTCCATAGGTAGCGTTGGTTTCTCTGAAGATTTGGATAGGATTCCCTCCATTAAGGTATTTGTGGTGCAGCAAGTGAGCCCATTTTAGGTGGGGGGTTATGAACATCCTCCAGACCAACTTGGCACCCAAGGCTTTGCCCTGATTGTGAAGGTTTTTAATGCCAACTTCTCCTTCTTCTTTAGGTTTGCATATCTTGTCCCAGGATATGAGTGATATTTTACGATTGTCATTAGCACCTTTCCAAAAGAAAGTCCTGAGATGCTTATTGAGCTTTGCAAGTTTAGAAGAAGATAAATGTTGACAGGAGAGTTGGTAAATGGGCATAGTTGACAAGACCGATCTAACCAAGGTTGCTCTACCTACAGATGAGAGCCATTTTCCTTTCCAAGTGTTAATCTTGGACTTGATTTTATCCACCAAGTTGTCCCATAATTTTGAGGGTCTTCTACACTTGTCAAGGGCAATGCCTAGGTATTTGCAAGGAAGGGTTCCTTCACTAATCTTCAGGACATTGTTGATAACTTTTCATAAGGAGGGGTCTATGTTGAACATAAAAACTACGAACTTGGCTAGATTCACCTCTTGACCCAAGGCTAGCATATAGGAATTAAGGATGCCTTTGAAGGCTCCCGCTTCCTTTACACTTCCCTACCCAAAAAGCATCATGTCATCGATAAATTGCTGGTGCGTAAAGGGAGGGAGGCCACTGGTAAGGGGGATTCCTTGGATCCCACCTTCCTCTTTGGCCTTAGAGATGGATCTACCTAGGGATTCAACCATGATGATGAAGAGGAAGGGAGACATAGGATCTCCTTACCTAAGCCCTCTTGAGCTGCTGAAGAAACCTTCCGGGGAACCATTAACCAAGATCGAGAATTTGGGGGTGGATATACATTGAAAGATTAGGTTGATCTAGGATTTGGAAAATCCAAAGGCCTCCAAGCATTTGCATAGGAAGCGCCAGTCAACTTTGCTGTAAGCTTTGCTTATGTCTAATTTGACTAGGATACTTGGAGCCCTATTGAGCTGGACTGAATGAATGGCCTCTTAGGCTATAATAAGCCCATCATAGATTGATCTATCTGCTACGAAGCCAGTTTCTTCTTCACTAATGATAATGGGGAGAAGATGCTGGAGTCCGGCTGCTAGAGTTTTGGTTAAGATTTTGTACAAAGTGTTGCAAAGGGCTATTGGTCTGAAGTCATTAAAACTTTTAGGATTCTCTTTTTTGGGGATGATAGCTAAGAAGGTATTGTTGATTTCTTTGAGAATCTTACCAAAGTTCCTAATACCTTCTAAGGTGTCTGTGATCTTTGTCCCCATAAAACCCCAACATTTTTGGAAAAAGCTAGTGGGGAAGCCATCCGGACCCGAGGCCTTATTGGGATTCATCTTCATAAGGACATATTTAACCTCCTCCTCAGAGAATTTCTTTGACAGGATTTTGTTGTGGTCATTGTTAATGAGTTTTGGAAGATTATTGATAATATTGAGTTGGCCTCTAAGGTCGGAGCCTTCAATATTATTTAATATTTTATAAAAAAACCTTGCTGCCTCAGAGGCAACATCATCCAGTTCAGACATGATGGAACCCTAGCAATTCTTAATTTTAGAAATTCAATTGACCCATCGCTTTTGCTTAGTACTATTGTGGAAAAACTTAGTATTTCAGTCCCCATTACTCAACCAAGTCTCCCTTGATTTTTGTTTCCAAAAGATCTCTTCATTTGAGAGTGTCTTTTCATACTCAGAGAGTAGAGCCTTTTCTTTGAGAAAGAGATGTTCATCCATCCCCTTCTCAAGAACCTCAATGTTAACATTCTTAAGATCATTTTCTATTAGGAGTTTTTTTATCAAAAATATTTCCAAAATTAGTCATGTTCCATTCTAAGAGCTTCCTTTTGATAAGCTTTAACTTGCTTGTGATAATAAACATCTTCGAACTAGAGAAAACAGAGCTGTTCCACTAGTTCTCAATTAAGTTAAAAAATTTATCATCTTTGAACCACATGTTCTCAAATTTGAAGGGACATTTCTTAGGGGAGTGGTCAGATAATATGATTAGTTGGAGTGGGAAATGGTCAGATCCTGCTGTAGGGAGGGGTTCTGCATTCAGGGTAAAGTTAAGCTCTAAGAGCCCTCCATGGATAAAGAACCTATCTAGTTTCTCAACAATGTTACAGAAACCAAGCCTTCTGTTGTTCCAGGTGAAGGCATTATCCGTCGTCTGGATTTCCAACAGGGAGTTCCTATTGATCCAATGATTGAAATCTATAGCCATTGAAGGAAGTTTGTTGCTACCTCCTCTTTTGTTTGCTACCTTATTGATAGCATTGAAATCTCCCCCAATGATGCATACATCATTTGGGAAACTTTTGAGGAAAGACTCCAGTTCCACCCACACCCTAGCCTTATCCCTATTTTGGATAGGATTGTAAATGTTAATCAATTTGAATCTTAGGTTATTTTTATAACTCACTACTTCTCCTCCCATCCAATTGTGCTTAATCTCTAAAGGTGTAAACGAGATGATTCTAGAGTCCCAGATGATGGCTAAGCCCCCTAAGGCCCTTGTAGCAGGGGAGTGCTTTAGCTGTCTAACGCCTAGTTTTTTCGCAAAGAGGGCTATATTAGAGGAGTTCATTTTGGTTTCTTGGATTAACATTATATTTGGTTTAGAATAAGAGATGCAATGCTTTAAGATGCGTTGTTTGTTAGAGGCATTCAGACCCCTAACATTCCATGTAATGATTTTTATGGCTCTGTGGGGAGGAACTTCCCCTCCCCTGCATTAAAAAGAGTAGATATTTTAGACTGACCCTTGGCTTCTCCATCCGTTGATCTTAGTTCAACAAGGGATCTCCTACCTCTTCTCTTACTGTGTTTAGCACAGTCAGGAGAGTCTTTGCTTCTATCAGAGCTGAGAATGCCTAGAATATTTGGGTTATCATTTTCTAAGTTATCTAATGCTACAAAGAGTTCATCTATTTCTAAGTAGACTCTAGTAACATCCACAAGATTTTTGACCAAGAAATCCTTTTGTCTTTCTAACTCCTCATCATCACAGATTTCATCAATTAATAGGTCCATGAGGTCGTTTACTACTTCTTCCCCTACAAAATTGGCAATGATTTTAACTACCCTAGCCACTCGATCATTCTCAGATTCTACAATTGGATCAGAAACAACCTTTGAAGATGGAGGGAAAACCTTTGCCTCCTCAAAGCCCTCCATACTTGAGACTAGAGAGATTGGTTGACCCTACAGGGATGCCAATCTTGGATCCGAGGAAAGCCTATCCAACTCTACTGATTGCTCAGAGGCAATTTGTTCCATTAAATGGGGAGAACCCAAGGGACTCAGCCTCTCTGGTGGAATGAGAGAGCTAGATGATGACAAATTTGTCAAGCCGAGTTGCTCTTTCTAGGGGATAACCTCATTGATTTCACCATCTTCCAGATCTCGATCCCCCAGAAGAGAGACAACTATAGGTGAATTTATAGTTAGTAGTGAAGGAAGAGGGGAGCGAGGGGGCTTAACATGGGAGCTATGAGGATATAGGTTAGAGGTAAGATGATTAGGGTTAATATCAGTCTTATAGCCCTCTAGGGTAAAACCCACTCCTTCCACGAATTTGAATGGAGCGCCATTAGACTTGAGCAATGATATAGGGAAAGGTTTCGCAAAGGGGATCTTCCTTGGAGTAGAATCTTTGAAGGGACCATTATAAAAGGGTAATTCTAGGGTTAAATAAGATTTATCACATTTCAGAGTTATAGGCTCTAAAGATTTAATGTTAATATTCATTTTAACGATTAAGAGCTGGTTAAAGAAGCTTAGGGCTGATTTTTTGACTTCTACAAATTTACCTATTTTGTTGCCTATTATTCTTAAAAAGTCATTATTACGCAATTCTACAGGGAATTTTATCAAGTGAAATTTCTCTATTAACCATGCAAGATTTGAATTGAGATGGGAGAAAGAGAGGTTGCCATTCCCAACAATCAGACCCTAGACCTTTAAATTTTAATATATCTTCATTAAGAAATAAATTTCTAAGATTCTGATTACCACATTCAATAGCTAAGAAATTATCAAGAAGTATGTCAATTCTTACCTGGTTATTGAAGGAGGATGACACCCAATTAGCAATTTGTTCTGACGAGATCCCCTAGCCTTTCCACCGAGCAAAGATCATTCTATCGCTGCAATGCATTTGATACCTAGCCTAAGTATAATTATCAATTTCAATGACCAACTTGGTAGGAGAAGCTGGGGAATTTGAAGGTAGATCCGACATAGGGTGCATAATTTCCTTAGAATTGTGACAGCCCGAGGTTTCCATCTCCTCTGATTTTGGGTTATATCCTTCCTTGCATAGATGTTGGACCACTAACTTTGAGCTTATCGTGGTGGGTTTTCTGAACCCTAATTTTATTCTGTTTGCCCCTGATGCAACATCATGCTGGGCTCGAGAGAATCTCTCCACATGAATTAATGGTGAATATGAAACACTACCTTTGTTAGGGTAACAATTATCCAGAGAAGCCTTCAGGATGGTAAGAAAATCCTCTCTTTGCTGTGATAAAGGATTTTCCTATCTCTTTAATGGTGCCCTAGGATTCCGTTGTGTCCTTCTCCAAGCTGGGTTAGCTATCATAATGGAGGAAGATGCCAATTCACCTAAATTTCTCTGGCTGGATGGGGGGCACCTTGGACCCCCGACAACCCTTTTGCATATATCATTAAGCTGTAAATTAATCAAATTTGCTCCTGTAGTGCATGATTGAGAGGCATTCAGAGCTGCAAATCAGTTTGAGGTGCCCACATCATTTTTATGGACCTTATGTAAATTTGTTCCACTATGCCAATCGCCATTATTCCTCCCTTGCTTTCGAGGATGTTTCGAGGGTATTGCAGAAATGAATCTGCTTTTCACATAGACATTTGTTGTTCGCATTTTTGCATATCTTAAAATAATGATATTTGAGTATTTATAAATGTCATATTTTTGTTGATTAATGTATATTTGATTATATCTTTGTATGTTCTACATATAATTATAATTATACTAATGTGATTTTGGTTTAAAAACTCATGACGAAGTGATTATATTATTTTATGATGCAAAATGAATTTCAATGAGTTAGTAAACCATGAGCGACATGTACCTAGACAAGGTAGACAAATTGAAATCTAATTAGATCTTTTAGAAAACTAGATCGATTGTAATGTTTAAATGATATGGAAGAAGATTGTCTTTTTCGATTTATGTCTATGCATGTTTAATTTTTTGTATTCGCATTTGATTAAGAAATGGCAAGTCCTTGATTGTGATTGGTGGATATTATCCTATGTTTATTTTAGAATTTGCTTATATCCTTGATCTTGAGTATTGACTATTTTCATGTGATTGTTTGTATTTGGTCATGTCCTTTATGCGAGTGTTGGCAGTTGTTATATGGATGATTGTAGCTGGTCATGTCTCTAGTCAGAGTACCATCAGTCACTACACCTCATATGAAGACTTGTTTGGCCAAGTGGGTATTCCTACCGTATTAAACTTTGTATGCTTGGCCTGGTGTATTCCTTGGTTTAGGAGTTCGTTGGATTATGGTCTAGTGTCATATGGGAAAGTGGCTTTCGAGTGGGGGCCGCACCCAAAGTGGTTGCAAGGTAACCCATCGAAAGTGTGTCTAAATAAGTGATAACCTAATAGCATATTATAGAGTTTAGTTAATGAAAACACTAAGTAAGATAATTGTGCCTCACACATGGAATGAGGGCTAGTACAAACTTGACATGCAGTGAGAAGGCCTGAAATGGCAAACCAACAACCTTGTCTTCATGAAAGGATGTGTTGGGTCCACATGAGACTTGAATGGGTCAGAGGTTCGGAAAGGTTGCTAGGGTAACCTAGTAGATGGGGTCAGAACCTATGGAGACCTGCTAGGGTAACCATACCAAGTTATGTGATGACACTTCTCCCTTATGTTCGCTAGTCTATAGTCTATGTTGTCTTTGCTAGGAGTACTATTGTGGAGTTAGATATGGTTGTTTATGCCCTTGTGAGAACTTGATATTCATGCTAGACCATGGGTTGCTTATGATAGGTTGTGAGGACTTAGTTTCATAGGTGCTCCAATTGCTCTTTATATTTGCTTCTTATCATGTTCAGATGGATCCTTTCCTTTTTCTGGGATCATTCATGTATCTATTAGACCGATGTGGTCATATGTATTATTGGTTTATGTACTCCTTGATGGTAGGATGTAAATGATGTGAACCTTATGTATTCTTCACCCTATTTTTTATTAGAGGGTCTTGCAGTTGAGCAGACCCGAAGATGTAGCCCACTAGGGGTGAACTCCGATATCATTTCGGTGTTATGTGATATTTGTGTTCTTTTGTTTCCTCTTTATTTAGCATGTATGGATGACATTATGGTTAAAATGTATAATGTGGATTAGAGGATGTTAATATTAAATGCATGTATGTAGTTATCTTATTAAATGCAGTAATATGGACCATGAAGCATGTAGGTTGGTATAATAGAAAATATTCATTAGTTTATAATGCAATTTAAGTATGTAAGGAAATTAGTTGCATGAAATATGTTTTAAATGTAAGATTGGACGTAATGTGTGGTTAAATTGTAATGGATGAAATTAATCATGTTATCTATATTTTAAACCTATTGAATGAATTTATCCTTGTTTAAAGTGTTATCATGTCATTAAGTTAATCAACTTAATTGGATTAATTAGCATGAGTTGAGTTAAGTGTTGAACTAAGTAATCACGTTGGGAAACTCTTTAGGTGTTATTCAAGTCTTCCGTTGTGTAATATGAACTTAATGATAATTTAATGTATCAGTATTTTGTTTTAACTTTCAAAAAATAAAAAAAATGCACTCTATTCTTGTGTTTTAGCTTTATCCCTTTGGGGTTTCCTAGCGGGACATTACATTGATAAAAAACCGTCTAAGTGGAATAGGAACTTCCTGTCATTAGCCGAAAGATTCCAAGTCTATCAGAAGATACTGTATGTAGGAATTGTGGAAATCATCACAAGCAAATATCAATATTAGTCATAGCTCAATCACAAAAACTAAAATGCAATGATCTATCCTAAACACACTCAATAAAGACATGAAAAGCAAAGCATCCAAAACTAAAAACTAAGCAAACCAAATGTAGATCTGAATGCTTCCTTCATGTGGCTCAATTGTCCTTCTTTCTTCTCCAAATAGCCTTTGTTTGTGGATCTCACCTTCAAATGCATAAACCTAATGTGAAAGCAAGATTTACATTGGCACAAGAGTACTCGAAGCGTGATTGATTTGACAAAAGCGATTTGAAAAAGTGATTATTAGCCAGGATTGGAGAAATTCATCCAATTTATAGACAAATTGGAGAAATGATCAAATTAGCATGAAGAGATTCGAATGGAAATTGCAAATCAAGAATGTCAATTATGACAAATTATGACAAATTTTGCACTTGCTATGCAAAATTGATTGATTGATAATTCATGACAAAATTATGACACATTTCTAGGCTTGCTTTTCCAGGCTTTGTATTTTCAGGAGTGGTTTGAAAGTTGTCCTCCATTGATTTACATTCTCTAATATGGGGAGAAAATGTTGCATGCCTTCGTACTGAAAAAACTATGTAATATTGTAGAGAAAAGTCACTAACCTTAACATCTTCAAAAGTCCTGCGATCAGGTTGGGGCAACGTAGCGGACATAGCTACTGCTACTTCTTCACCTTGTCTCTGACCCTAGTCCAACAAAAACAAGCCCTGAAGCTTCTCAAGCTCTGAAGCATGTGCTTTTGGTAGCATTGCTGAAAAACTACACACAAAGTTATTAGTCGCATTTTCCATCTCGGTCGCCATGTAAGCATACTCTATGTTGTTTTCCTTGAACCACCTTTTGAGACTCTACAGTAGCTTGAGTCCAATCCCCATCCACCTGTGAGTTGGTGATATGTGAAACTCGAGAATGTACGTTGCCTTTGCATAGAGAGTGGGAATTTTATTGCAACATGTAACAGCTCTATGCAGTAGCGAATGAGCCCCACAATTTCTTCACCAGACTCCAATTCCGCTACCAACATTACATAAGCAGGGGAGTGGCAGATGCAACAAATGGGATCACCCTTGAGGTCGGTAAATAGAAAAACCTTCCTGCTTGGCCAAATTTCACATTGTTTCTCCAAACACTCCACTTGCTTCATGTCTCTCAAACTCTCAAATTCTCTAATTTTCACATGCTGCGACTCTACTGCTTTGTCCTCATAAAACTGCTTTAAAAATTCATAAATCCAATCCTCCTTATCCACCTCATGAATCTTTTCATCCACGTTCGAAAGGAAAACCGTTTTGCCTACACACCATTAGGTATATGCTATAGGCCGATCATGCCCACGCTATCCACTCTTGTGTTCTCCTACATCGTTGCCAGCAAGCATTTCCTCTGATTCATATTTTCGTTCAGAACGTGCTTCTATAACCACTAAGTTTGTAAGAACTTCTTCTTGGCCGTTACACAGGCCTTCCCTCTCCGTGGCCACTCTTTGCAATTCGTTCATTTCATATTCATTGTTTGGATAGTTCATCATTTCTTCTTTGTCATTGTAATTAATGTTGTAGGTGTAGTATCTTGTCCATGATCCATCAACCCAGTCGTCTGACTCCGTGTTCAACGGTCTATGTGAACACTCTCCTATCATGCCTCTTACAACATAACTTCCTTTGCATATGCCCGCCTTCTCACATTCTCTCCTTATTTGACCAACATCGGATGCAATATTCTTATGTAATTCAGCTACCACCAGATCTGATTTTGAGCTTCCAGTTATAGACCTTGCACCAATGGGCTCCATGTCAAATGATTTTTTTGTATTTTGTGCAGAAACTTGTGTAGTACCTGCAATCAATGCATTCCACTCTGCTTCTATTTCTGCAATCTGGAGCAATAAATCATCACTCTTTTGTTCTTTTTAAAATTCATTTTCCTCAAAGACCTTATCCTCAGCCTTTCCAAAGTCTTCTGGATCTTGCGCAGTCTTGAGCCAGAGGCTCTCTCCCGCCTCCGTGAGCTCTATAATCCTTGCGATCCTGGGATATTCAATCTCCAAGCTCCCTGAATCCTCTTGTGGATTCTTTCCACCAAAGAAAGGCTTTCCTATCAACAAGGCATTAATTTTTGTGAGGAAAGAGTCCTCTGATAGGAGCTTCCCCTCACTTTCCTCTTGCTGAAATACAGTCTCTTCAGAAAAATCCCATTCTTTCTCAAACTTATCTTTTCCAATATTCATGATGCGACACAAAGCCATCAACTTCTGGTCCATACAAATCAGTTTGTCGGTGAGTAGGAGATTATCTTCCTTCAACCTCATAAATTTTTCTTTTTCATAATCCTCCCGAGTCTTGGTCTCAACCTCCTCAACTTCATCCTCACTCGCTTCAACGTCCTCCTCTTCAACACCCTTTTCTTTAGTCGAATCAAGAGAATCTTCAAACAACAAATACTTCAAACCCTCTTCTTCTTCAACTGAAGTCTCCTCCTTTTTCCAGCTATCCCACCAATGAACATGATGTTTTGTTTTAACTTTTACTTGCACAATTTTACTCTCCACTGAGTCTAAATTTGCAAGAAGATATTCGATGACTGAATCAGTGTCTTCATATTTTGGTTGCCTTTTAGCCTTCTCGAGAAACCAACAATTTCTGCTTACTTGGCCTCACTTGCCACAATAGCAGCAACTAATTTCTCTAACTTCGAACTTCTGCATCTTCTCAAGAATTTTCATTCCTTTATCTATCTACTTTTCCATCTTTGCTTTATCACTTCGCCTAAGCTTTGATACCAATTGTTAGTTTAAGATGAGAAGAGAAAACACATAATAATGAACAAAAAATAATAGAAAGAATAATAGACACAACAAAGAACTTGAGACACAAGATTAACGTGGTTCACCACTAAGTGGCTACATCCACCAGAAAGCAGGGAGAATTCTTATTAACCAATATCCGATACTATTGTACATGATGTATGAGATACACACAACCATTTATATAAACATATTAGATATGAAATGAAGAGTCTTATGGGGAATACAAACAACCATGTGACTGATGGGCTTCATATAACCCAACATGTGGGGCCTGATACAATGGACATATCCATGACAGGCTCATATATGAGCATTTTCTCTCCCCTACCGCTTAGGGGTTCAAATATAATCTTTAGGGCATTTGTTTTACCCAACACATGGTGTCTACTACAAATGTCAACACGATAATGGAGGCTACAAATTCACTCCCTATGACACTTGAGTTAGGTGATATGTTGGGCATTTTGGATCTGAATACAGAAGAGGAAGTTGTTAAAATGTAGAATTCCTGGAGGTTGTTCGAGAAGGAAGTCAAGAGGAAGAACAACCAGGAAGAATTTAGGGCATACATAGATACTATAGGGATCAAATCTCTCATGAGAGTGTAGGAAGACTCTTAGAGATTGGTGTAGGAGCAGATTTTTTCCTCGACAAGTCTTTATATTTGAGATCCCTATGTAATTTGCATTTTTTATTTTTAATGGAGGGAGATACCCCCACATAGTACTTTATCTTAAAAAAAAGAGTTAATGAAATAGTTTATATTACAAAGAAATAGAAAAATAATTATCATCAAGGTTCAAATTCCATTGGGGTGGTATCGTTGAATGTTTAAATGGGGATGATGTCCCCAATTTGTGACCTCGTCGATTCATGGCTCCACGTCAAAAGCGTTTATCCCTTTTTAAAAAATAAATTCCATCTCATCTAAAATTTATTAGAATTAAATTATATGTATAAAATTTTGAAATTGATATCATAAGTGATCTCAATATGGATTTACATTAGAGAGTAAGATGGAGTTGAAATATAGTAAATAGAATTTGAAAGTTAACATTGTAAAAGTGCAAGTGGTTTAGTTGGGAAAAATATTGAGACTACAAGTAGGTTCTAAGTTTGGATGTTAGCCTACCTAATATTTCCATTAATGTACCTTAAATACTTATAGAAACAAACATAATATTTATCACAAAGTAGAAGAAAAATAATTAGAATAAAAATATATGTAAGAATGTCTAAAATGGATCAAATAGCTCTTGTATGTGCACATACATACACTACTCAACAAATTTATTTTCTTTATTAAATGTTGGCTCATTCAATATTTAGAAAAGAAATAGACTTCATTGATTGTCACTTTTTGGAAGGGATGAAGTATGAATTGTTAATTACCATTGAAGAGAGTGATGTTTAAGTAGATTGAAAAGAGATGAACACACTATGCGCAAAAAACCCCTCTATATTATCTCATATATTTGTATCATGACTGGCATAGTAACATGAAATGACTAAATAAAAGGAATATCTCAAAATAGTATTTTGATAAATTGACAATAAAAATTAAAATAATATCATCTAATAATTTTAAAGAATATTAAAGTTGAGAATAAATTTACCATAACATCAAAGAATGTTGAGTATGAAAATGATATAAAATTAATCAAATTATAGGTAGATGTTTTCATAATCAAGGAATTGTTAGACTAGAATAAATATAAAAAATTTAAAACAAAAGTAACTCACCCTTTTGGTGTTAGGCAAGAGAGGAGGATGGCCTAGTTATCTCATCCTTTATGTTCAATCCTTTCACACAAGAAATGGCTTAGTGTTGGTAGGACAATATATTCAAGTGCAATAATCAAAACCATCATGAAAGTGTGATCAAATTTGAGATCAATATATAAATTTAAAAACATCTCTATTGAGCATCATCCCCAGATCACCACATTTGCATTTCATGTATGCAAAATTATTTTACCAAGATAGAAAAAAAAAATTCTTTCAATTCTAAATCTCACAAGATCTCTAGACAAAATCCTAGTACATGATCAAGCCACAAATGTCAAGAATTTGCACACTCCTATCTATGAGATTAAAACCATAGAATGCAAGAAATTAATACGCAAAATTGAAAGGAAGTTAAGTTAGTGGAACTACTTCTTACACTAATCTTGAGATGAGGGTAATGCAAAATCTTTTCAAATCTTTACAGTAGTTACAAAATCTTAACATATATAAACATAGATAGCATACATACCAAAACACAATGATTTACAAGGGGAAAACCCTTTCAAGAGAAAAATTCCACTCCAAAAGCGACCAATATATTATTTAAAAATCAACAATAGATTACAATATATTGACAAAGAATGCTTCTCACAAGAGTATCACCTATTGAACCCAAGCCAATACTAAGAGGGTGGGGGGGTGGGGGTGAATTAGTCTGGGAATTCAAAATAGAGTAATTATAAACAATAATCACCATACGCAACACTAACAAAAATCTTACTAACCATCGACACATAAACACCAGATTTTACGTGGAAACCCCAAACTAAGAAAAACCACAGTGAGAATCTAACACACAATATGAATAACAATGACTACAAAGTTTTAGGCTCCTTGCTTAGGAGCAACAACACCCAATGAACTTGCAGAGCTAAAGCACATGACCTTAGGCAAGATACAAAATAAGGACTTTCTCAACTAAGGCTCACTGCTTTAGGGCAAGATACATAAATGTTGCTAGAAGACTCATTGTCATACAACAACTGAAGAAGTAGCAGAATTAATATGAGAAGGATATCCTGAACATGAAATTGTCTTTGAGAATCAAGAGATCAATGTCATGGCAAACATCTTTGATCACAATCTGTGTCTCTGCACACTGTCGTCCTGAATATATCACCTTCAAAGCTCTTCACAATTTGACTTTCGCACATTGACAAACTCAAATTTTCTTGCATATCATTCACATACACTTCTCAATAACCCACACACATTCCACACATACTTCTACTCAACTCATCCAGATACGCTCCTTAAATATGAAATAGAACATCAAAAACTTAATTGAGGGTCAACCAACATAGAATAAGCCACCTGGACCAAACATACTCAAGACAATCAACTCCAGGAGAAAGAGAGAACCCAAATACATCATAAAACATATTTCCAAGATAGATCCAATGATCTGCACATGCTAACACATCCTCTAAGGTCATCACCAATCATAATGTGTAGATAGGTGTTAAAGCTTGTCAAATAGTTGACCAAAAAGATATCTTCTAATGCAAAATACTCCATGTGGATTGCCACACACCAAGGTGAGACTCATAACAAGATCCCAACTTGTCATCCAAAGCATATCCATATCAGAAACATGATCCAAATAAGATAAACCAATCAGAAACAATGAACCACAACATAATTGAATATGTCACACTCAAATCAACATAAATCACTTGTGAAGCACCAACACCACAAGAGAATCATATTCAGAATATTGTAAGAATCATATAATCACATCCTCTAAACCACAACAAAAAATTCAACATATCCAGAGGCCACCAAAGACTTTTCAGACCAATTTAACAAACACTCTTCCTATCAGAAAGCAGTAACAACTGACTTCTGCAAACCACAAACTAAAAAACCAAAGTCAATGACATATAAAAAAAAATTTACTGCATTTTTCCAAAACCAACATCAAAATATTTTTACCAACACAAGATACATTCAGACTAGAATCCATCTAGACAACCAAGTTTGACAAAAATGAAAACAACACAAAATTCATATTTCCAACATCACCAACCAAAGATCTAGAGACAACTCAATAAATATTAGACTCTCTCAATACATAATTATACATAACTTTTTCATACAATGCCCTCATGAAATAGGGTTCCCTTCAAGGGCGAGCAAAACATATATAATATCCAATTTATTATATCTATGATCTAATGATAAGAAATCAAGATTTACAACAATAAATTATACTTAGTATGAATTTTAGTGGCGCTACCCTCAAACCCTCGACAAGACATGTAGCGCTCAAACCCCCCACCAAGGCAGGGGCATTCCCTTAGACCTAGCAAGGGGGGTACTTCCCTTACAATCTATTGTGCTCATTTATCAACAATAACCTTTTATTATTGTAAGGTTGGGAAACCATTTCCTTAACAAATCTCCCACTTGTCAAATACCTTGCAAGAGAAATAGGATGGGTATCGACATCATGTTTTAACTTCTAGGGGCTAATGGGTTTATAAACTTTGAATACCATTTGAACTTCTCTATGCTCACAACCTTACTTAAAAAATTATAACAATCATCAAAGTATCTACCTCAACCAGCTTAATCATGCCATCCTTGACCATATCTCTAATGAAATTATACTAAAAATTGATGTGCTTGGTCCTAACATGAAATGCTAGGTTCTTAGCTATCAAATTGCACGGTGACTATCACAATAAACTACTACTACACTTTTTTATAGTCCAATGTAATTTGAACATAGTCAGTCTTAAGACAAATGGATTCTTTATAAGTGTGAGTAGCTACCATTTACTTAGCTTCAATAATGGACAAAGAAACCACGGCTTGATTTACTCATCCAACTAATTGCACCACCAAATAAAGTAAACATATAAGCACTAGTGGATCGCCTACTATCAACATCACTTGCCTAGTATAAATCCGCATAGTCACAAACAACAAGGGATATCTCATTTCCTATCAAATTATCATGACAACACAAAGAATACTTTGAGGTACCCTTCAAATATTTTAAGATTACTTTAATTTTATTCCAATGAGAAAACACTAAAAGTATACATGTATCTAGAAAGAACCCCCACTTCTTGTGCAATGTCTAGTCTACTGCAAATCATACCATACATGAAACTTCCATCTACATTATGGTAAGACGCTCCAGTCATGTCTTCCATCTTCGAAGGGGATGTAGGATAATCTAAAGTAAATAAATTCATTCTAACTATGAAAGGAATACATGGTGGTCTATAATATTGCATGTTAAACCTTAGTAAAATTAAACTCACATACTTACTTTGGCCTAGCCATAGTTTTTGGTCCATTGTATATCTTATAATTTCCATCTTAGGAATGTTTTTAGTTATACCAAGATCTTTCATTTCAAATTTAGCTACAAATTGAGACTTTAGTTCTAATATCATACCTTTCTATTTACTAATGAATAGTTATAATATCATCAACATATAATGCAATATATAGGAAATGTTCACCATCAAATTTGTAATTTTAACGTTGTAAATTGCACCCCGTGCAATTCCACATCACATAAGTATTTTCACAACAAGACAATTAAGAACATTTGTTGCTTGTTTGTCCTTTTGTCCACATGGATTGCCTTGTTAGCTTAGAACTTATCTTTTATCGAGAATGTTGACCAGTTAACCTATGGACTCTAGTGCGTCGTGGAGATGTCTACGCACTGCACTAGCGTCCCACGAATCTATCAGTTTGCAGGTGGTTGTTTGAGCATTCTAGAAGAGTTTGTAACAACTCTGTTCATAGCCATCAATGTCGAGATTCACTTGGAAGATTATATCTCATTCATTTTTATAATTTTGAGGAATTCTTGATCATTTGGAGAGGTAACTTGAGCTCTTGGAGTCCATTATTCTTACCATACATAAATTTTCTAGCATTTGAAGACCATAATTGTTGCAGCTTCTTGGAGAAACCGTGGTGTCATCTTCACAACTATTGGAGGGGAGTTCATTCTCTTTCTTAGTTCATTTGCATATCTATAATCTCTCTCATTTCAACTTATCTATTGTCTTAATTTTCTATTTCTTATATTTATCATTTTATTTCCTATCATTGCTACTATCTAGGTTGTCTGTGGAGGTGGACACACCAAAATAGGGGTCTAACCGAGTCAGACCTCTAAACACAACCCCTAACATTTTCTTTTCTTATTTGTGTACAGACTTGTAATCAAGAGGGAAAATATTTATCTTGTGGGACACTTCAATTGTGGACTAGTTGTAAGCTTTCCTCTATCTTTTCTCACTTTGTTTTAGTGTTGTGCATTTCGTATTACTTAGATTAGCTTATTATTACATCATTTTCTTAGTAGTATAATCATATTTGTCATTTTTGTATGGTCTCTGTACTCTATCTATACAAGACAACAGTGTGTTACGCTAGTGTCCCAATTCTGCGTGCTTGTCCCCAAGATAAAGAGTTAGCAAGGTTGTTCGGGAACTTTTTTGTTGATTATTTATCTTATTGTGTGCTTGACATCCCCTGGCTCACCCTTAGCACCAATTTAGGTGAGATAGAGCGAAGGTAGGTTTGTTCTTTGAGATTCATTACGTTGAGGGTAACAAATCTCGTCCTCTATAGTAATAAATATAGTAATCTAACTTGGAATGCTCAAATCCTAAACTCAACACATGTATCAAATTTTTGGTACCACATCCTAGGGATCTATTTGAGGCCATACAAACATATCTTTAATTAAGAAACTAAATTAATTTTACCTTTAATCACATAGTGCTCTTGGGTTGTGTCACGTTGTAATGGTTGTAAAATTAGGGTTTCACCAATTAAGATAATAAAACCACTTATCTTAGTAAGGGACTAAAACATTAAAAGAGGGGGGTAAATTCAATAGATCTAGCCATAATTCAATTAGGAAAGGGGCTGAAACATTAATTAAATTTGGTAATTTGATGTCTCCCTCTTTTTAGTTGAAATTTAGATGTAGATTGTGAAGTTAGGGTAAAACAATGGACAATTAAAGTGAAACAATAATAACAAATTGCTAAATATAATAGACAGAGCCAGAAATAGGGATTTGAGCAAAATAATAAGATTAGAACCTATTCTTGAAAGTTTAGGCTAACTTGTAGAGATTAGGATGGTAGATCACCCTAGTGCTATAACTTTGAAATAATCAAGTGGGATTTTTTCCATATCAGGGAGATGCACTGGATCCACTATCGAGAGCTCAAGTAGAATTGTTGGGACTAGAATGGTAGGTTGTCCTAGTCCTCCGATTTTCACTCCATCAAAATTTGAACCTATTCTTCATCGTCACCTCTATTGGAATCCTTATCTACAACTTCTGAATCAATTTCCTACAATAGAAAGAGAGGAAAAGGGGTTGTGAATAGGGCAAACCCCTATTTAAGAATTAACCTTAAAATTGAAATGTTAATTGTAATGGAAATAGAATTGAATTGTAGCAAGATGCTTTCCTTTTGAGGGAAATGCTAGATTTGAAATTGAATGTTTGTAATCAAAATGCATACCTTGATGAAGCTTGCTTTAATTCTCACACAAGGGTTTTAGGATTTCATGTAGAATGTCTTCAGTAAAATTTTGATCATGGATGCCATCCTGAATGCTTGAACTTGACTTTACTTCTTTTCCAATTCTTGATGAATGCTTGAATTCTTGCTTACTTGAATTGAAAGAGAGATTACATATCACATAGACAACTTAGATTTTGAATTAGAGGAGTAGGCCTCCCTTTATACCTAACTGTCCAAAAACTATTTGAATTTTTAGAGTAGGCTAACATGCGATCTAAATTCCCGCTCACTTGATGTGACCATTATGAGGACCAAATTTGGGTCTTAATTGAGAGGACCAAGATGTTGTGGCACCATGGTCCTGAGCTTGGACCAGAACACCCTAGCATCCTAGTCCTAAGAATTACAATTTAAATTTGGGCAAAGACAAGGTAGAAGGTGAAAATGGAGATTTGTGAAGGGTGTGAGCGAAATCAAAGTAGGCATTGGGCATCAAAAGACAAAACGCCAAGGTGAGGTATACGTGGGGAAAAAATTATATGTAGATACATTTTACGACACTAGCACTCACTTTAGCTGGAGTATGAAACTACACCCATACTCATGGTAGAGTACAAAGTCGCATTGAAATTTCTTTACCAAGATATCAAAAAGACAAGACACACCAAGCTCCCAAGGACTTTAGGATCTCATTAATCTAATATCAAGATAAAAGGGAAAACACCTAAAAGGGAAATAGAGAGCATAACTATACTAGCTTAGTAATATTTTCTTACTATGATTCATGAAAAATAAAATAACAAATTACAAAGAAAAAGGATCAGTTTGTAAAGTAACTTGAATATTGAAAAAACGTCATGGTGTGTGCATAAAGTGTAACATTGAGCAGATTGTATACCCCCACATTAAAGCAATTGCAAACATCTTATTGGGAACAATAGCTTTAAGGTAGCATGCATCCAAAATACAAGCACTTTACCACAATGATATGCCCCCAAGAAAGGACAAATCAAAGGATAATGGTCACAAAACATATAGGAAAAAGAACATAAGGGATCTACTAACTCTAGGGTTAGTATGCATTTCATAAATAACCTATATCAAGAATAATTATATTAAATTGACCTCATCCCCAAAAGGTAGTGGAACTACAAACACAATGGAAGAAGAGTACAAGAAATAACAAACAAATATATTTTTGGATCAACATGGAAGAGACCAAAAATAGATCTTAACACTTTGCATCGTCCCTGTTGATCTCTAATAAGGCTCCCACCTTAAATAAGGGCACTCAGGAAGCTTTACAGGTGTGGGACCTAGTGCACCCTATGAAGCAACCTCCAATATTTTATAAGATAGCTCTTCATAATTAAGGGGGGGTGGAAAGGGAAAGGAACAACTCATAATGCCTAATGCCAAAATAATACTTTAATGATTTGAAAGCCTATAACGAAATGTGGAGATTTTACAACACTTTAATCCTCAGGATATAAAGACATCTAGGGTTTATTTACTCTAAGAAATAGGCATAGTACACTAGAAGCTCTCTTTAATTGATAAGAATAATTCATCAAAGTAATAAAATATAAGATGAAATACTCAGAATTTAGCAGCAAAATGTATATGTAAAGGCCAAACAAAATTAAACAAATTCGTCGAGTTTCTTAGTAATTTAACAAATTTGTAAATTTTGTATAAAACAATATAATTTGAGGTTCCCTTTGTGAGAATAAAGAAATAATTTTTTTTACATGATCCATTCATCAACAGTGATAACAATAATCCCAAAGAAAATGAACAAAAAAATAATCAAGGTTTGCAATCATGAGCACTAAACATATTCCACAATGAATTTTAGAAAAGCAACTTCGGCACAATCCAATATTTTATTAAAGTAAATATGTTAAAGCTCAAAAAGAGAACCCGGATATAAATTTTAGAAAAACAAAAGAATTCCTATTCAATATCCTTTGACTAAAAGGCTATAAAGGCTTGTTATTCATTAGAAGCAAAGAAGAGAACCATTTCCTTATCTTCTCGTCAAGAGAGGAACTCAAAGAAAAAGAACTCCAAAAAGAACCCCCATCTTATTTCTATTTTATCTGTTTAATACTCTTTTTCTCCACTTCTCACCTCTATACCAGTTATAGAGTATCTTTTTGATGGTAGAATCATGATGACCAAAATAACTGTTTTTGTGCTGGAGAATTTTATGGCTTCAATCCTCCCCTTGATTATTGGCATGAAAACCATTTGCATCCTCATCATCTTTTTATCAACTCAAGTGAATAAAAAAACCAGTTTCATTAGTATAATTATTCTTTTTATTTTATTTTTATTTTAGTCCAACTACTAATGCATGCATGACTTTTTCCAACTAGTGTTGCTTGGAATCTTTCCATAACCGCTACATGATGCTCAATCGTCAAGTGGTATTTCTCGATTAGCTCGATGAGGTGGGACACAGGGACACCTGTTAGGAGGTCGGAAGTGTTCTTTGGAATTGACTTGGCAACTATTAAAAAATCTACAGTATTGGTACATGGCATGCTGATAGAGCTTCTTCCATCATATTTTCTCAACCATCCATAGTTGTACGTAGTGTTGACACATGGCCTCTACATGGAAAAGCTCCTCGAGGAGAAGAATGTTTGTTTAAAGATGCATGGTGCTCCCACATGTCTTTTCTATGTTCCTTCTCACTCGAAGAAAAGAGAACCATTGGTAATATGGACCGAGAAGCTGACCACTGTAAACAAAGGCTATAGTTCTAGTGACTCATAGGGGGCTTTTACTTGTGGGAGAGAACTTAGAATTTATGGTTTGGAGACCATGCCAACACAAACTCTTCTTCATGGGTTCGTGCAAGTTGTCTCTAATCAGATCTCAACAATGAACCAGGTGAACATGCCCCTTCCTCCAATCATGAGAAGTTTAAATGTCACAAGATGATTTAAAAGTGGACCAAAACAAGACAAACCTTTCTTTTGCACAAAATAGACATCTTCATATTATGGGATGCCTCTAAAGGATCGATTTTTATTGCAATACTAAGAGAATGGCTCCAAAAATAGGTCCATATGTCTCAGGAATGCTTGCACAATAAGGAAACATGTCAAACTCCAACAAAAAGATGAATTCACAAAGGATCTTATTTGACGAAAGAAAGAAAATTAAAGAATTAAATACCATATTTTACCATATAATATTTTTAAAAATATTTCATTTGAGTTTCGTCTTTTATAATTAGAAAAGCTACATGCTCATAATGCAGCTGTATTCAGAATGAGGGTCCAGGAATCAAAATGTGTGTGCATTGTGATCATTTTCTTTCTTCTGATAAGTAGAATAAGCAAAAATGTATGCCCATAGGTTAAGCTACGTAGTTGAGCCTAACCTTCCATAGCCGATGGAATAGAGCCTTCCTACCAAAAAATCATTTATAGCCCCAACAAAGTTGTCAATCTAGTTACCACAAGGCATAGCTCCACTACCCACAAATGTCTATAGCCCCAATGGAGTTACCAAGGACACCTGATTAATTATTTGTATATGAATTGTTTCTTTTATTGTTTTTCTTTTGATAATGAAGTCATATCACCAAGTTGGCATCTAGGGTGGTAACAGGAGTGAACACATTTTTTCTTTCTCATTCTCATAGGAAGCGCTTAAGATGTGAGTTTATTACTGAAATTTACAAAAACTTTACCTATATATGACAAGACATTTCAAAGCATGCAATCTTTCTAATTCTAAAATCGAGGACCTTAAAAAAATCCAAAAAAATCTTATACCTTAAAAGATGGTGTTAAATGCATTAATTTTCATTCTATCCTAGATATACAATCCATTGTGTTATCCTTGTTGTCATGAGGAAGCATATTTTCACTAAATATTTGCTAACTATGAGCACCTTAGGATTGTTTCTAATTACTAACTCCTCTTTGGGAGTGATTTATTGTCTCTAGATTTAACCTTGGGCTAACCTATCACACATGTGAAAAGGTTTTGGTTTTCTATAAAGACAAGCAAGCTTAGCTCAAAATCCATTCCAAGTTAAGAAAAACTAGCGAACATTTGTAGAAGGATCAATGCTAAGTATTCATGCTGAGGAAGTATGGATACCCCCATTAGGTTAACAACTGACAAGGCCTAACGTTGATTTTTAGGCCTTATTATAGACCATAGGTTGGAATATCTACTCAAAACCAATAATGATTTGATCATTGCAATAGTAAGATGGTCCCTTGGAGATAACTTTCTTACTAGTGAGTTTACATATATGGTAAACATCGATATTGTATCATGCTTCATGGGGTTCTTGCTAGATTTGGGTGAACCAAAACCTGATATAGCATTGATGACACATGGGTTATTTGGGATATAATATACCAAAGGATTGGATCCAATTTTCGAGGCTGTCCAATATAGAATTGGAATTCCCATGGCCATAGACTTAAAGGCTTATGTGGAACGCGATGTCATGGTGCCCTGGCATCCTTTTATCTACAATTTTCACACCATGAACATTAGAGAGTACTACAAGCACTCTAGACTTGTCTGCAAATTTATGAGGAAAATCACCTCAGCGAACGTGGCCTTTCACATGGAGTGGATTGAGGAGTTTAGAGCCTTAGTCTATGATAATGAGGGCTAGGACATAGAGGATAACAATATGTTGAGGGAGGAGGAGCTCCTAGTATCTGATGAAGAAGAAGAGGATGATTCCTGATACTATACTGCACTCTACTCACGTTGTGCCCCTTTAATCCCTTTTTTTTTCATGACCTACACATAATACAACTTTTGTTTAAATGATTTTGAATACAAAACATATATGTGTACTATAAATATCTATCTATGATAATGAATATATGCATATAACTTTTATCAAAATTTGTCTTCATTTTCTGCTTCTTACTTCCAATGCATGCTTGAACAATTTAAGATTAATGTAATGCATAAAGGCTTTTTTTTTAATTTATAGAAAGAAAATGAAGCAAATGGGTACCACTCTGATCATTTTTCCAAGAAAAATATCTACAAGAATAATGATATTGAGTTGTTCATTGTATACAATAACCAATAAAGGGATGAAGGTACCCGATAACAACCCTAGTTAAAAAAAACATAGTTAACGCCATTGTAATTCAAGTTTTGGCCCTAGCTTGTTTGCTCTTTTTTTAATTAAAAAAAAAAAACGTGTTGCATAAAGATGCAAATAATACATCTACCATCTCGAATGATATTCACCATTGTCAAAAACTAACCTCATGGAGATGAGAAGATACTACGTTCACTACTCACCACTCGACAAACACCACAAAAAAACACATGCACAACGCACTTGGGGAAAACAAAGAATGTACAATACTATCCCAATGGGAAACAACAAACATATAATAGAACTTCTTGGAAAATAAAAGAACACCCTACCTACCTACTCTACTCCTTGAAAATGGCCAAGCTAAATAAACCCATTAACCAGTTTTTGGAAATAGCTTCCTTTATGCCCTAACTTCCTTATATTTTCACCTCTCTACAACTAAATAATACATTTCAGACATCGCTCTTGGTTTTTTGTTTTATGCACGTCTAGAATTACTACATAAATATGCATGAAAGGACTATTTCCTAAAGAAAGGGAATCTTTTCCTACCTCTAGAGAGCCTTTCTCATGTTCAAAGGTGTAAGTGAATTGAAATGATATACCGACCTCTTGTTGTGTATAATATCTAGTCAGACAACCACAAGAGCATGAAGGAAAGTGTGTACTAGGTTTGTAACAATGGTTGAATTTTTTGCCATTCGATCTTGACTTATGTATTGGGTCGAAGATTTCTTTAGGTGATGTTAAAACACAACTTTCTCCATGAATTAGAGTATTGCTTGGTACTTTGGGTTTTTGTTAACTCTCTAGTGATAAATATAAGTGTTCCAACTAATCCCAAAATTGTGCTTCATCTACTTGGTATGTTTCAAAACACAGAGCACATGCTTCATCTCTCATTTCTAAATGATTCTCATCATCATCATCATGGGATGATGTTTTTATTACTTCAAGGGAATACATTTCTTTTGGTTCCAACAAATTAGGCTGCATCTTCAGTTTGTATCCAACCAAGTTTCGAAGTATTTTCTCAAGAGTGATTTTTGGGATGACATCAGGCTACAAAACCTCTCTCATTTGTTCATGGGACCAGTTTGAATTCTAAATAACTAGTCCCTCCTTATAGAGTGAAATCTTGTTAGAAGGATATTCTTGTCATGAAAAGATTTTTTTCCAAAAAAGAAAGAGAAGACCAATCTTCCTCAGTAAAATCATGTTGCTTAGGTGCATAACTTGGCTTTCTACTATTATGGGGGGACTCTATCGCTTAAAAACACAATACTATCATTTCTTTACTTTGTCTCTCTTCCTCCATATGTTGCATTAGGGCATAATCCCTAAGTGAAAGCTGATGTTGCATTTTTGCAAAATCGATAGCCTCCAATTAAATCTGGAACTCAAGTAATATCTCCCCAACCCTCAAATTACAATCCTCAAAAAGGGAACTTCTAAAGGGTGGAAATCTAGAGAGTACACTGATTCTTTGAAAACTTTACTGGGTCCCACCAAGCATGCCAGAAAATACTGTTGATCCCTAATAAGGCTCTCACCTTAAATAAGGGAAATTCAGAAGAATCATAGGTGTGGAACCTAGTGCACCCTATGAAGCAACCTTTGATATTTTAGAAGTCGACTCTTCATAATTCAGGGTGGGATGAAAACAGAAAGCAACAACTCAAAATCCCTAATGACAAAATATCATTTTAATGATTCAAAATCTTTTAATGAAATGCAAAGCTTTTACAACACTTTAATCCTTACGATACAAAGACATCTAGGATTGATTTAATTTGAAAAATAGGCACAGTAAACTAGAAGCTCTCTTTAATTGATAGGAATAAGTCATCAAAGTAATAAAACATAAGATGAAATACTCAAAATTTAGTAGCAAAAAGTATATGTAAAGGCCAAACAAAATTAAACAAATCCATCGAGTTTCCTAGTAAATCAACAAGTTTGTTAATTTTGTATGAAACAATAAAATTTGAGGTTACCCTTTGTGAGAATGAAGGAGTAGAAATTTTTACATGATCCATTCATCAGTAGTGAACAATAATCCCAAAAAAACTTGAAGAGAAAAACAATCAAAATTTTCAACCATGAGCAAAGAACATATTTGATAATGAATTTCAGAAAGGCAACTTGGATAAAATCCAATATTTTATTAAAGAAAATATGCTAAGGCTCGAAAATAGAACTGAGATATAACTTTTACATAAACAAAAAGATGCCTATTCAATATCCTTCAACTAAAGGGCTAAAAGCCTGCTATTCATTAGAAGCAGAAAGGAGAAAACCATTTTCCATGATCTTCTCATTAGGAGAAGAACTCAAAGAAAGAGAACCCTAGAAAGAACCCCCATCTTATTTCTCTTTAATCCATTTTATACTCTTTTTCTACACTTCTTGCCTCTTTACCATTTATAGAGAATATCTTTTTGATGGTGGAATCATGATGACCAAGATAACTGTTTTTGTGCTAGAGAATTGTATGCCATCAATCATCCCCTTGATTATTGGCATGAGAACCATTTGCATCCTAATCATCTTCTTATCAACTCGAGGGAAATGATGACCAAGATAATTGTTTTTGTGCTAGATAATTATATGCCATCAATCATCCCCTTGATTATTGGAATGAGAACCATTTGCATCCTCATCATCTTCTTCTCAACTCGAGTGAATAAAACACCCAACTTCATTAACATAATTATTCCTTTTACTATTTTAGTTCAATTACCAGTGCATGCGTGACTTTTTTCAACTAGTGCCACTTGGAATCTTTTTCATAACCATTGCATGATGCTTGATTTTCAACTTGTATTTCTCGATTACCTCAATGAGGTGGCACATACAGGAACATGCATTCGGAGGTTAGAAGTGTTCTTGGGACTTGTCTTCGTGACTATTGAAAACTTCGAGGTATTGGCACGTGGCATGCTAGTTGAGCTTCTTCCATCACATTCTTTGAACCATCCATAGCTGTATGCATTTCTAACACGTGGCCTCTATGGGAGAAAACTCCTCAACGTGAAGAATGTTTGTTTAAAGATGCACAGGGATCCCACGTGTCCTTACTATGTTTCTTCTCGCTAAAATAAAAGAGAGCCATTGGTAATATGGGTCAAAAAGATGACCGCTATAAACAAAGGCTACAGTCCCCAAGTAGACACCACAAGGCACATTTATGAACAATAGCACATGTATGACATAACATAGATACAACATATAAAAGAATTGAGATACAAATAGAGGAATGCCACAACGGATTCAACCTCTTTATTATCTTTCACCAATGAAGTAACAATGGTTATCCAAAGAGAACCTAACATAACACAAAAAAAACTAGGCAGTACATCACAGGGGAAGCACATTCCAAATAGTAAAACATACAAAAGAGAATCCACAACATGACTGAAGCTAGTCAAACAAATCATCTACATCCCAATCTTATTTAACATCATCTATGGATGGTAGACAAGATGCAAGAGGATTCACATTGATCATAGTAGATAGAGCTACTACAAGTTTCAAACAAGGACCATGCTCTAAAGGTGAATCACATTATTTTTTACTAAGAGCTAGGTTTAATGCTTTTGAAAACTGTGAAGATAACTCATGATTAATCTCAACAAGCTCATAAACATCATCAAAATTATTAGGATTATTAGCATTAGCATGAAAAACATCATTATCATCATCCATATCATCATCTAAATTAATAAAAATAGGATCTTTAATATGAGAAAAAGTTGAACCATCATTTTTCTTGAGCATTTTTTATTTAGGTGATTTGAGATGAACTTGCTCCCCAGGGTTAGGCAAAGGTTGGGAAAATGGGACTAAGTCAAAATTTGGTGTCTTCAAGGAGGAAATGGTTTGGGAAGAAAGCTCACAAGCCTTAGCACGACATCTTCATTGACATTCTCTCCCACAACAATTTCTTTTAGTTTTAGTCAAGACTTGTGAAGGTTGAGGATTAATTGAAATAGGCTTCTTTTCTTCCCTTATAGGGGAAAATAAACACCAATAGTTTGAGAGATACAAGATGATGCCAAATTATTTCCTTTGTAGGACATATGACGTGTGACTGAGGTATATATAGGGGGGATAGAATGAGTAGCAAGAATACCATGTCCATTATGAGGAGGAAATATATGGGTGTAGGGTCTCTAGGTTTACTCAAGGCCATTATCATCTCATTCTTCCATTTTTGATAAGATAAGAAAATGATTTAAATTCAAGGATTTAAAGTCTTAGGTTATTTAGACCAAAAGTAATCAAGAGTAAAATTTCCACGCTTCACTATGGGTTGGTAAATGTTATAATTAATTGTTATAACAGTGTCATTGTGAGGGAATTTCAAACATTTATGAATTATAAAAGGGATAGCTTTCATAGAAGAGAGTCAAGGATGTCCCAGCTCCACACAAAATTCATTTGATGTAGGAATAATAGCAAAGGGGACATCTAAGCACTTAGTACCAATCTCAACAAGAAGAGTAGTGGAACCAATTTTAGGGCAAGAAAAACCATCATACACCTTAACCATAACATCAAATTTATCATATTTTACTTGATGCAGAAGTTGAGTAATCACATTTACCATAAATATTGGATCCATGAGAACCATTTGTGGGAGTTTGTCTTTGATCTTCACGGTAATATATAATGGGCCATTAGGTGCAACAATAGTTTCACTAGGATCAAATGTAATGCATAAGTCTTTTGTAGGTTGAGGTTTGTAAATGAGGCTCACAACATTATTGGATTCTATACCAAGCTTATTAGGAGAAAAAGCAACTGGCTCAAACTCAACAACACTAGTAGAATGGGAAAACAATGGATTGGTGAAATTTTGGAGGTTTTAGTTAGGAGTAGCTACAAATTTATTCCCTTTGTCATTCACACTATCTATAGATATAGTATTATTATCAATAAACTAATGAATCTTTTTTTTCAACTAGTAATATTTCTCGATATCATGATCTGGTTGACAATGATATTGACAAAAATATTTAGGATCAGGGGAAGCTAGTAATGGTTTAGAATGATCAATTGGCTTGAAGTGAGGAAGTTGCAACACATTAACATTCATTAACCTTAATATTATACTATGAAAATACTCCAAAAGAGGAGTTAATGTTTTTCTAAAGTATTTGGATAAAGGAGCTACACTTGATGTTGTGGCTAGCATTTGAGTCTTAACGTTGTCATTTATCTTGATGAAACCTTTGTTGTGTTTGAACTTCATAAACAACTATTGGGCACTCTCAATCTTATCAATTGGAGCCATTGAAGAGGATGATCCAAATTGACTCACTTGAAGTTGATAACAATGAAGCACTGTGTGCAATTGCATAAAAGAAGTAAACTCGGAAAATATAATCTTATCTCTAATATCCTTTTGTATACTAGAAATAAAAATTCTTTGAACATCATGATTAGGCACATCATAAGCCATTTATGAATGAAAATGTTTATATGTACCAATAAATCAATTAGTCAAAGTAATATTATGACCAATGTTATTTTGAAATTGTTGAATGAAGCATTAGCCAATTGTTGGAAAGAAGTAATAGAATAAGGAGACAAAGAACAATATAATTGCAAAGCTTTATCTCTAAAGGTTCGAGTAAATAATTTTTCCATAAGGGTTTGATCACGAGATAAATCACTACATAGGGTTTTCAATGTCTTCGCATGAGTCAAGGGGTCACCTTTTCCATTATATAACTCCAATTGGGGAATTTGCATGCTTAGGAGGAACAACACGAACATTGTCATCAAATAGTGGGCTCGCTACATCAAATGTGGGAACATTGAACTTGAATTGACTTATGTAATCCAATTGGTGTTGTTAAGATGTAACACTTTGAACTGAGTTATTGATAGTTTCTTTGGTAGATGGATTGAAATTGGACATATTGGATTGTGATGGAGGCGTAACATTGTTGTAGGTGGGTGGAGGTTGAGAATAAGGAGGGGGAACATTATAATATATTGGTATGGGATATGGTTGTGAAACAAATGGAAGATTCACAAAAGGAGGTATATAAGAATATTAATTAATAGGATTTCCCCCATGGCTAACATGTGTAGGGATCTTGTGTGGAAGTAGTTGTGATAGAAGATGTAAATGCAGACACACTAGGCAAGGATGTAGGAATAAGAATGGACTGGTTAACTTGGCTAATAGGTTGAAAATAACTAAGACTTCAACACAAATTTTGATTGGCATAATATTAGTATCAACAATATGAGCAAGGCCATGTTGTTGGATAGAGTGATGTGTTGTCATTGATGTCAACATATTCCTCTGTGTGTCTCAATATTGCAGTCAAATTAAATGAGTTGGTTTAGCTTGTCTGTTGCAAATGAGTTGATGTGGATTAATGGGTTTTGTGACAAGTATCTCTAGTTGATTCAACAAAAGTTTCAAAGTTCCGATGTTGATTTGATCAAGTTATGTGGTCTGACATTGCATTTGATATTTCAGTTGTTTAGTGTTGTGGGTTTTGGTAAATCCATGTGTATTGTTTTGGAATTGAAATATCTTTAGTTGCAGATGTGTGGGATGTGTTTGGGACATTAACGTGTCTCTAATTTGAGTGGTTCATGATTTGGAGGTCCGCAAGCAAATATTTTGGTTTGTCAGTTAGTTTTGTGAGTGTTCTTGAGGTCCAGTATAATGTTTGTGATGATTCTTGTAATCCGACTTGTTGTGGTTGGTATGGTGTAATTCACATTTCTTAAGGATGATTTTAGATTGTGTGCTATGTGTATTGGTGGTCCGCATTGATCGTTGTGTGTATTATTAAGGATTTACATGATCCGGTGATGTTCTTCGTGTTATGTGACATTCATGATGTTGTAGTGTGTTGCAGATGATTGAGGCATAATTGTTGGATGTGTTTCTTGTTTGTGGTGGTTGTTTAGGTCGAGACTATGTCTTAGATAACATCATTTTGGTCTGCATGCATTGTTGTAGCGTGTATGATTATATTTTTGTAATATGTAGCATGTGGTGAGTCGACTTATCTTTCATGGGTTGATTGTAAGGAAGTTAAGTAGCGGAAACAACTTCCTACACTAACCTTGAGAGGAGGGTAATGCAAAACTTTTTCAAATCATTACAACAGTTACAGAAAATAGAAATAGATATAATAGCAATCATACCACAACACAATGATTTACGTGGGGAAAACCCTTTCGGGAGAAAAACCCCACCCTCCAAAAGCAGCTCAATATTTTATTCAGCAATCAAAAACAGATTACAAAATACTTGCAGAGCAAGCTCTTCGCAGGAGTAGCACTAATCAGAGATTCAGAGGCAACTCAATAGCCATAAGACTCTTACACACAACCTCTATCTCACACACCTCATAAATAGGAGATACAATACAAGAAACCGTCAAACGGTATTACAAAACCATGGGCTAAAACCACCCAATAAGGTGTAGCCGACCTTATCTCCCTTCTATGACATGTTAAAGCACGCATCAACACGTGTCGCTCCCTTTTACAGCTCATTTATGTATTCGATACAAATTATTTTTCCTATTTCAGGAGTACAAACTTCCGGAGGCCATAACTTGAGAACCGGGTGTCCGATTGACGAACCGTTTGAAGCGCCGGAAAGCTCGTGAAGTGCTCTATCACCTTGTAACCTGCTTCGCCGGTTACGGAAAATTTTCAGGGCGTTTCGGAGCCTCTAAAGTCCCCAAAATTAAGTTTAAACATTTTCTTGCACCCCTCCAAGACGAAAACTTTAATATCTTCAAAACTAGCTGTGACCTTGCGACGCAACTTTACCGGAATGCTTATCTAGCCAACCAGAAGCTTCAGGGAGAGTTTCGCACCATTTCGTGCTCAAATAAAAACTTACTATAAATAGTAACCTCGCATAAATGCAAGGTTGAGACACCATTTTTCCCAACAAATCTCCCACTTGTCGAACACCTTGCATGAGCGGAAGGGAATGTCAACACAATGAATCAATTGCTAGGGGCCATAAGGCCCATAGACTCTGAACACCATCTGAACTTCTCTGTGCTCATAGCCTTAGTTAAAGCATCTGCAACATTCATCAAAGTGTCCACCTTAACCAGCTTCACCCTACCATCTTCGACCATATCTCTAACAAAATGATACTGAACATCAATATGTTTGGTCCGGGCATGAAATGTCGGGTTCTTAGCTAGGCTAATTGCACTCTGACTGTCACAGTAAACTGTCACTGTACCTTGCTTTATTCCAATATCCGAACACAGTCTCTTAAGCCAAATGGCCTCTTTACAAGCATGAGTAGCTGCCATATACTCTGCTTCAGTAGTGGATAAAGCAACCACAGCCTGTCGCTTACTCATCCAACTAATTGCACCACCAAACAAAGTAAATACATAAGCACTGGTGGATCTTCTGCTATCAATATCACCTGCCAAATCTGAATCCACATAACCATGGATATCAAGGGAAGTCATGTCTCCAACTGAATTACCATGATAACACAAAGAATACTCTGAAGTACCCTTCAAATATCTGAAGACTCTTTTGACTGCATCCCAATGAACTCTACCAGGATTAGACATATATCTAGAAAGTACTCCCACTGCTTGGGCAATATCTGGTCTAGTACAGACCATAGCATACATCAAGCTTCCAACTGCACTCTGGTAAGGCACTCTGCTCATGTCTTCCATCTCCAATGGGGATTTAGGACAATCTGAAACAGATAGTTTCGTTCCAACTGTAAAAGGAACACTCAATGGTCTACAATTCTGCATGTTGAACCTCTGTAACACTGAATTCACATACTTACTCTGGCCTAGCCATAGCTTTCTGTTTACCCTATCTCTTCTAATTTCCATCCCAAGAATGTGCTTTGCTGCACCAAGATCTTTCATTTCAAATTTAGTAGCGAGCTGAGACTTCAGTTCTGAAATCATACCTTTCCCTTTACCAATGAATAACATATCATCAACATACAATGCAATGAATAAGAAATGATCACCATAAGATTTATAATAAACACAGTGATCTGATTTAGAACGTTCAAATCCCAAACTCAACACATATGTATCAAATTTTTGGTACCACATCCTAGGACTTTGTTTGAGGCCATACAAAGATTTCTTCAATTTACAGACCAAATTACTTTTGCCTTTCACCACATAGTGCTCCGGCTGTGTCATATAAATATCTTCCTCCAAATCACCATGAAGGAAAGCAGTTTTCACATCCATTTGCTCAACCTCTAAATCATAAGCAGTAGCAATAGAAAGCAAAAATCTAATGGACGTCATTTTTGCAACAGGAGAAAATATCTCACCGTAATCAACACCCTCAACCTAAGAGTAGCCTTTTGCAACCAACCTTGCTTTATACTTCTCAATGCTTCCATCTGAACCAATCTTTTTCTTGAACACCCATTTACAACCAACAGGTTTTCGTCCTTCAGGCAATGGTACAAGATCCCATGTATCATTCTTTTTCAAAGCTGCCATTTCTTCCTCCATAGCAATCTTCCAGGATTCTGCATCATTCATACCTAATGCCTCTTCTATAGATTTCGGTTCATCCACACTAGTATTCAGAGCAAAAATACATCTCCAATCATCAGGTGAATACCTTTCAGGTGGTTGTCTATGTCTTGTAGACCTTCGAACAAGCTGAGTTGGAGGTTCTTCCTCCTCTTCTGAAGATTCAGAGCTAGACGAGCTCTCCTCAAATTCTTACCTATCTAGGGGTCTTGATTCAACTCTTTCAGGTGTAGAAGGAAGTTGAATCACATCTTCTTTTTTAGTCTGTTCTGGCTGCAATGTAACAGAAGGAGACTTAATTTCTCTAAAAATAACACTTCTACCGTGAATTACCTTTTGTGCAACAGGGTCCCAAAGCTTGTATCCTTTCACACCATAACTATACCCGATGAAGATACATTTCACAGCCTTGTTCTCCAACTTTGTTCGCTTCTCCTTTGGCACATGTGCATATGCCTCACAACCAAAAACTCTAAGATGTCTCAATGAAGGCTTGTGACCTGACCATGCTTCCATAGGCGTTTTATCAACAAGAGCTGATGTAGGAGACCTGTTAATCAGGTAGCAAGCAGTGGCAACAACTTCAGCCCAAAACTTTTGTTCAAGACCAGCACCACTCAACATACTCCTAGCCTTTTCCATCAGTGTCCTGTTCATTCTTTCTGCAACTCCATTCTGCTGTGGAGAATACGGAGTTGTCTTCTGCCTGTTAATTCCACAGTCTTTACAGAATCTATCAAAATCATTAGAGCAAAACTCACCGCCATTATCAGTTCTCAAACATTTTATTTTCTTTCCAGTCTGCAACTCAACCATTGCTTTAAATTCTTTAAAACGACTAAAAACTTCAGATTTACTCTTTAGAAAATAAACCCATGTCCTTCTACTAAAATCATCAATAAATGAAACATAATATGTGGATTTTCCAATCGAAGAGACATCTACTGGACCAAACACATCAGAATGGATAAGGTCCAAAACACCACAAGTTTTATGAGAACTCGAGTAAAACTGAACGCGGTTTTGTTTTCCATAAATGCAATGCTCACAGAAATCAAAGTCAAGATTACAATCATTCAAACCTTCAACAAGATTTTTATTTTTCAAGGTCCTTAGACCCTTTTCTCCAATGTGGCCAAGTCTCTGGTGCCATAACATAGTCTTCTCTGCAGGTAACTTTGCTTCAGATGAAAGTGCACCCTTAGGTACCCAAAAACCATTTCCATCTGCTGAAGTTGAAACCTTCAAATCTTCTAGTGAGGTATCCACAGATTTAATTTTTACAGAAGTGCTATTACAATGAACAGTGTATGCTTCAAGCTTATACAAAGTGCCAAACCTGACACCTCTAGCAACTACCATAGCACCCTTAATCATCTTACATCCTGTTTCAGAAAAGACTACCTGCACACCTGCATCTATCAGTTTGCTCACAGATAACAGGTTTCGTTTTAATCCAGGGATATGTAGCACACCATTAATCCTTTTTATTCTACCATCAGAAAACCTGATTCTAACTTTACCTCGACCAACAATGTCTAGTTGTGAATCATCACCCAAGTACACCTTACCTCCATTAAAACCTTCATTTTCAGAAAACCAATCTCTATTGGAAGTCATATGAAAAGATGCACCTGAGTCAATTAGCCAGGCATCATTACCTGCATGAGTCGCCAAAGCCGCAATAAAGGCATCGCCATCTTCCTTGTCGGACTCAGAATCAGAATCGAACTTTTTCTTTTTCTTCTTCTTTTCTTCTTTGCAGTCCTTACGGATGTGACCCGGTTTATCGCAATTCTAGCAAATGACTTTGGACTTTCAAGGAGATTTCGATCTCCCTTTGGATTTGGACTTGCCGCGCTTCTCATTCTTCTTGCCTTTCTCCTTAGGTCTTCCACGAATGGTTAGGGCTTCCTTTGAACTGATGGATACCTTCCTTCGCATCTCTTCACTGAGTAGGGCACCTACCACGTCTTCAGATTTCAAAACAACAGAAGTACTACCGATAGCCATAACAAGAGAATCCCACGAATCAGGCAAAGAACAAAGCAAGATCTGACATTTCTCCTCCTCGTCCATCTTAACACCGATGGATACTAATTGAGCCACAATCATATTGAATGCTTCTAGGTGGTCTGCAATTCGTCCACCCTCTTCCATCTTCAAGGAATACAATTTCTTTCTTAAGAAAAATTGATTTAATAAAGATGTCACTTGATACATCTCACCAAGCTTAGTCCATAGCTTCTTTGCAGAGTTTTCTTCATGGACATTGATTAGAACAGAGTCTGCCAGGCACAGTCTGATTAGACCCTTGGCTTTTCGGTCCATAACATCATACTGAGCTGCCGTAGTAGGATCTGAGGGCCTTTGGACATTCGCATCAACAGCATCCCAAAGATCTCGATCTATTAGCAAATCTTCCATCTTCAGCTTCCACATCTCAAAATTACTTCCATTAAATTTCTCCACCTCTATTCTCCCTGACGAACTCGCCATCTGAATATTCCTGCAACAGGATCAAAAAGTGTCTTCTGCACAAGCTCCCACTCAAAACTAGATTAGTTCAAAAAACCCAACTGCCCACAATTGAAACCAAAGGTGATCAGACTCTGATACCACTTGTAAGGAAGTTAAGTAGCGGAAACAACTTCCTACACTAACCTTGAGAGGAGGGTAATGCAAAACTTTTTCAAATCATTACAACAGTTACAGAAAATAGAAATAGATATAATAGCAATCATACCACAACACAATGATTTACGTGGGGAAAACCCTTTCGGGAGAAAAACCCCACCCTCCAAAAGCAGCTCAATATTTTCTTTCAGCAATCAAAAACAGATTACAAAATACTTGCAGAGCAAGCTCTTCGCAGGAGTAGCACTAATCAGAGATTCAGAGGCAACTCAATAGCCATAAGACTCTTACACACAACCTCTATCTCACACACCTCATAAATAGGAGATACAATACAAGAAACCGTCAAACGGTATTAAAAAACCATGGGCTAAAACCACCCAATAAGGTGTAGCCGACCTTATCTCCCTTCTATGACATGTTAAAGCACGCATCAACACGTGTCGCTCCCTTTTACAGCTCATTTATGTATTCGATACAAATTATTTTTCCTATTTCAGGAGTACAAACTTCCGGAGGCCATAACTTGAGAACCGGGTGTCCGATTGACGAACCGTTTGAAGCGCCGGAAAGCTCGCGAAGTGCTCTATCACCTCGTAACCCGCTTCGCCAGTTATGGCAACTTTTCAGGGCATTTCGGAGCCTCTAAAGTCCCCAAAATTAAGTTTAAACATTTTATTGCACCCCTCCAAGACGAAAACTTTAATATCTTCAAAACTAGCTGTGACCTTGCGACGCAACTTTACCAGAATGCTTATCTAGCCAACCAGAAGCTTCAGGGAGAGTTTCGCACCATTTAGTGCTCAAATAAAAACTTACTATAAATAGTAACCTCGCATAAATGCAAGGTTGAGACACCATTTTTCCCAACATTGATGACTTGTATAAATGTATGTTGTAATCTTTGAGATGATGATGCTATGTGCGAATATTGTAATAATCATTTAGTAGCAAGGATACAATGTGAAGTTGTGTAAATTTGTGTGAAGAAGTGTTGCAGAGAAGATCAGACAGTGAGCTTAATCAGAATTGTACTCAGGCATGTTGAGATGCTATTTCATTAGTTCATGATTCTTTGGATGCAATCCGAATGTTTTTGTAAGTCAGTGAGACTTCCTGTAAGGTAGTGAACCTTCCCTAAAGGTTGTAGCCTTTCTGGGTTTCTTATTTTGAGTAGTGAGCTCTAGGCAGTGTGCCTAAATGCATGTGCATTACCCATTGTAATTTTTCACTTACTCCTAACATGGTATTATCTCATTGTGGGTAGGTTTCCGTTGTGGTTTTTCCCTTAATTGGGTTTTCCATGTCGAAAATCTTGGTGTTGTGTATGTTGTCGATGCGGAGTTGTTTCATGCTTTGACTGTTAAATATCAAATATGTTTTGTGGGTTAAGTTACAAAAAGTCTTTGTTTTTGTGAGCAAACTGATTCACCCCCCCCTTCTCAATTTGCTACATTATTGCCAACAATTTGTATCAGAGCTAGATCCTCTGAAAGAAGCTTGACTGCTTGAGGAGATCCGAGATGACAACTTTTGCTTTCAAGAAGGATAATCCAAGATTTGATGAAACAAACTACACTCTCTAGAAGAGCCGGATGCAATGTCATTTGAGATGCATTGGAGAAGAGTACTGGAAGATTACTAAGAATGTATATAATGCTCCTCTGAATGGTCCTACTACTCCGGATGAGATAAAGGAAGTAGAATACAACATTAGAGCTAAGGAAGCATTTTTGAGTGGCTTATCTAATTTTGAAATGACTAATGTGATGGGCTTGGAGACTGCTCATAAGATCTGGATAAAGCTGGAGACCTTGCATGAAGGTGATAGTCAAGTGAAGATTTCTAAGTTGCAGAGATTGAAGGGTAAATATGAGAACCTGGAAATGAGTGGAAATGAGAATATAACTTCTCTTATACAGAAAGTGAATGAGCTTGTGTGTGGTATTAGATGTATCAGTGGAGTATTGGAAGAATCTGAGATTGTTTTTAAGTATTGAGATCATTTCTTCCTGGTTACAAAAAGAAAGTTGCTTCTATTGATGAGATCCAGACTATGAAAAATATGACAAGAGATATGATGATTGACAATCTTGCTACCTTTGAGTTGAGTGAGTTTGGTGGCTCTCTTTCTAAGATTGAATTTGCATTCAAAGCTACTATTTTCGAGAAGCAGAGATATGATCCAGGAGAAAGTTCTCCAAGAGTATCTTGAGGAGCTTGAAGAACTTATTTCCAGAAGATTGCCTAAAGGTGCCAGTAAGTATGAAGGTAAGTTATCTCTTAAATACTTTTCATGTAATAAAATAAGACATTTTGCATCAAGGTGTCCAAAAAGAGATAGGAATCTTAAGAATCCATATAAGCCTAAGTATTAGAAGTGTTATTATGTTGCTGATGAAGTTGTGATAGATGATAAGTCGAACAAAGGAAATTCAAGAGATGAATTTGTGTTCATTGTTATCAAGGAAGATGATCCAGTAACTATAGATTCTACAAGCTGCATTAATGGAGAGAAATCCGTAGCTGCTAAAGTTGAAGAGAAAGATGAATGGGTAATTGAAAGTGGTTGCTCTCATCATATGACAGGTGATAAGAGTAAGTTTGTGAACATGGAAAAGTATGATGTTGGTGTGGTAAGATTTGGTGATAACAAAGCTTGTGTAATCCATGGTAGAGGTTCTATTTCTCTTGATGGTAAGCATAATACTGATGATGTTTTGTATGTTGAAGGTTTAAAACATAACCTTCTGAGTGTTGGTCAGATGATTGATAAGGGATATAACTTGTAATTCAAGAATGACAAATGTAATATTTTGAGTAGCTCCAGAATTGAATTGCATCAGGTACAAAGACTAAAGCTAATATCTTTCACTTGAATGTTGGTTGTAAAAGTTGTTTGATTCTTCAGATTGATGAAAGTTGGTTATGGCATAAGAGGATGTGTCATGTAAACTTTGATTGCATGGTTAAGAATTTTTGCTCAAGCAGTGAGAGATTTACCTAAGTTGATAAAGCCTTCTAATCTAGTATGTAAAGAATGTCAATTAGGGAAGCAAGCAAGAGTTACTTATAAGAGCAAATAGTATAATTCTAATGGATTGTTGGATCTTGTGCATACTAATTTATGTGGTCTTTCTAGAGTGAGAAGCTTGCAGCGTGACATGTATTTCATGCTGTTGATTGATGATTATTCAAGGATGATGTGGGTTACTTTCTTAAGGGAGAAGTCTGAACCATTGGAGAAGTTCAAGATTTTCAAAGCTATGGTTGAGACTAAGACTATATTGAAGTTGAAGTGTCTGAGATCTAACAGAGGTGGAGAATTCACTTCTAGTGAGTTTACTACATATTGTGAAGAGCATGGAGTGAAGATACAATTATCTTCTCCTAGGATTGCATAGTAGAATGGAGTTGTGGAGAGGAAGAATAAGACAATTCAGGAAGCTTCTAGAACCATGATGATTGAAGGAAATGTTTTGCATGTGTATTGGTGAGAAGCTGTAAGCATTGTAGTATACACTCTTAACCGGGTAAATATTAAAGGTGATACTGGTAAGACTCCTTATGAGTTATGGTTTGGTCATACTCCTATGGTTAGATATTTCAGAATTTTTGGAAGTAAATGCTACATTAAAAGAGATGAAGATCTTGGAAAATTTGATGCTAGATCCATGATGAAGGAATCTTTCTTGGTTATTCTACTAGAAGTAAGGCCTACCGGTGTTATAACAAAAGATTGAGAAAAAATGTTGAAAGTGTTAATGTGAAGGTTGATGAAGGAAATGCAAAAAAGATCAGATCTTGCGGATATGATTCTGATGATCATGATTTTATTCAGATAAAGGAAAACCAGTGCAAATTTTGAATCAAATTTAGATTGATTCGGAAAAGACAGAGAATGAAGGAGAAGGTGCAGGTGCTAATATAGAAGAAACAATTCAAGAACCGGAAAATCGATGAAATCCTATAACTTCGAGGTATGTGAGATTAAATCATTTAGAAAATCAAATTATAGGTGATGGGAATAAAGGTATGATGACCAGAAGAAGACTTGCAGAAGAAATTTGTCTGATTTCTAAGATTGAGCCTAAAAATGTTGATGAAGCTTGTAAAGATGAAAATTGGACTAAATCTATGGAAGAACTTAATGAGATTGAAAATAGGAACTTGTTCCTAGATCTAAGGATAAAAATGTTATTGGAACTAAATGGGTCTTTTGGAATAAGCTGAATGAACAGGGTGAAGTTGTTCGAAACAAAGCTAGACTTGTTTGTAAAGGATATTCTTAGGAAGAAGGTGTTGATTATGAGGATAATTTTTCTCCGATAGCTAGAATTGAAGTTGTTAGATTATTTCTTTCTTATGTCGCTCATAAATATTTCAAGGTTTATCAGATGGATGTCAAATCTGCTTTTCTGAATGGTGAGTTGGAAGAAGAAGTCTACATTGAGCAACCAGATGGATTGTCATTCATAGATGAAGAAGACATGGTTTGTCAGTTGAAGAAAGCATTGTATATATTGAAGCAAACCCCTAGAGCCTAGTATGCCAGATAGGATATGATGCAGAGTACACAACTGAAGGTGTGAGACCAAACTCAAAACTACTCTGGGGTTCAACAGGGTGACTCCAAGGACCCAACCAACCACAGATACACTTGGTGTTGGTCACAAAGGTACTCCTAAACCTGATTAGAGGCCTGCACTGAATCAAACCTACTCACCAAGACCAATGCAACTTTGATCAATTTTTGACTTCAGGGCTTCAATCCCTTAATAGGGCTCAAAATGGGAAAATGACTCAAAACACTCCTAGGATCAAAAATTTCAGTTTGGACACTTCATATGGCCCTAGACCATCATGACTCCACCCTTGGTTGGATTCTACAAACTCCCTTTCTCAATTTGCTCCTTTGGACCTATGAGGCAACTAGGTCTTCACTCTTCAAATCGGGTGGTCTCAAACAAAGTTTTAAGGTTTTTCAATGCTGTCTTTGGTGTTTTGGCATCCCCTTAGGGTCTTCAATCATCCTCCAAAAGGGCAGAGACTCACTACACTCCTGCACCATTCAAGTTTCAACAAGTCTTCCAGGCCTAGTTGGCCAAACTGAGCAAGGAACACTTGGAAAGCAAGATGGATCGGTTCATGCTGTGGGCAGTGACCTTTAGAGGTCTGTACACCTACAAGGGACCCTTACCAATCATACAAAACTCATGTTTGGGCAGAAAAATTCAAAAAACCCTCTTCACACGTGGTGGACAGGCTAAATACATAGAGATATTTAGCCTAAACCTGCTTCAAACACCTCCTTGCACTCTCCTCCAGATCCTGAGGCTTTGGGATACTAAAATAAATTGTCCTACCTTTCAAACCCCATAAAATGGAGTGATTTCAATGAGGGATCTGCAAGATATGAAACATTTTATCTAAAACCCTGCCAAAACCCTAGGTCACGGGTCACTGGCAAAAAAATGATGATATCTCCCTTGTCCCTGCTCCAAAATTGATCAAATCACCACCAATGGAAAGGTATCTGAGTCCTCCAACTCATTCAGGCATTTATTGGGCCGTACCAATCCGTACCGGGCCGTACAACTCGAGTTTTCTCAGAAAATCAGTCTTTTATTGCAGAAAATAGGTGTTTTTACATACCAATGACTTCCAACCTCTTGGATTTCGAAGGAGAGACCTCAAATAGGCCTCTACATGCCCAAATAACTGATCCATATCAGTTAGGGGCGTTCAAACTGCCCTTGAACCGATTTGAGAAAAGTTGTCATGCATTTTGACAACTTTTTTGACAACTTTTGCAACATTTTGACAACTTTTAAAAATGACTCCAAATGATCAACCTAATGAGTTTTAATCATTGGTATGGGTCTAAAATGACCTCTTAACCACTTCCCAAACCATTTCTAAGACCTAAAACAAGAAAAACGTTTTTGAGTGCATATGAGGGTTCCCAGTGGACTAAGAGCATTCTAGGCTTATAAAATGGCCTTAGAATGTCTTGACCACACAAATGGGTCCAAAACACCATGGATGCTCAATGGTAATCCTTATTACAATGTAAAACCTGAAAACACAATAAAATGCAAAAATCTTCCTTATTTGGGCTTTCTAGGTCCTGTGCCCTGCACCATACACCCACAGTCAAACTGAACTCAAGTCTCTTGAGTTAGGAATGTTGTCAAATGTGAAACCTGCCTTTTCAATGTCTGCCCTGCTCATCCAAGTGGCATCCTCCTAAGGTTTGTTAAGCCACTTTACCAAATAGTCATAATATGTATGCCTCCTAGTGTGTTTATTCACCCGGGTATCCAAAATACACTCAATCTGATTGGAGGGTGAAGGAATCAGGTCCTGAAGTGTCTGATCAGTTTGATGTGCATCTACAGCAGTTTGAGAATCATCTCCTTTGTAAAGATACAGGTCTGAAACATTGAAGATAGGAGATAAAGCAATGCCCTCTGGAAGACTAATTTTGTATGCATTCTCTCCACATTTCTTGAGCACTTTACAAGGCCCAATCTTCTTCATGAGTAGTTTGGTGTGTTACCTGCAGGGAGCCTCTCCTTCTTCAGATGGGACCATGACCAAATCACCTTCTTTAAACTGTAGATCTCTCCTTTTCTTATCAGCATTTAGTTTGTACTTTTGAGAGGTGGAGAGTAGTTTTTGTCTTACTTGCTCATGGACATCTTTCATGACTTGAACAAAGTCTTCAGCCAATGCACTGGTGTTGTCCATCCCTTTTACCTCTCTCAACTCCAAAATACCTCTTGGATGAGTGCCATATACAATTTGGAAAGGAGATAGGCCGGTGCTCCTGTTAACAGTGTCATTGTAAGAAAATTTTGCCTGAGCCAATATAGAATCCCAACTAGCATCTTGCTCCTTTGTGAGGCATCTTAGGAGGTTACCAAGGGACCTATTGATTACCTCAATTTGTCCATCCGATTGAGGGTGATAGGCAGAAGATAAAGACAAGTTTGTGCCTAGTCTCTTCCAAAGGGTCCTCCAAAAGTGACCTATGAACTTGGGGTCTCTATCTGAGATGATGGATAAAGGTAAACCATGTAACCTGACTATTTCCTTGAAGAAAAGACCTGCGATGTGTGAGGCATCATGTGTGGTTTTACATGGTATGAAATGGGCCATTTTGGAGAACCTATCAACAACTACAAAGATGCTATCATGCCCATTCTTGGTCCTAGGTAACCCAAGTACAAAGTCCATGCTGATGGAGTCCCAAGGCTTTGAGGGGATGGGTAGAGGAGTGTATAGACCTGCATTTGATGTGTGACCCTTTGCCCTTTGACAGATTTGACAAGTTTCCACAAATTTTCTTACATCGGTTGGCAACCTAGGCCAAAAATAGTACCTCCTAACCAACTCTAGGGTCTTATCAATACCAAAGTGACCTGACATGCTGCCACAATGCTTTTCTTTGATGATATTCTCTCTAACAGACCCCCTTGGAATGCATAACATGCTGCCCTTAAAAAGATATCCATCTTGTAGAAAATAATCAGAAAAATCAGAATTATACCTCCCTGTCAAGGCTTGGCAAGCTTGGTAAGGCTCTTTGAAGTCTTCATCCTCTTCATACTGATCCTTGATGGCATGAATACCTGTACTTTCCAACTAAATGGTTTGTACAATCAGATTTCTCCTACTTAGTGCATCAGCCACCTTGTTTACCACTCCTTTCTTGTGCTTTATTGAGAAGGTGTAGGCTTGTATGTACTCCATCCACTTGATATGTTTGTGATTCAACTTTTGCTGCCTGTTCAAAAAGATGAGAGCATGATTATCAGTAAAAACAATGAATTCTTTTGGTAACAAATAGTGCCTCCATTTCCTCAATGATTGAACCATAGCATATAACTCTAGGTCATAGGTGGAATAGTTTTGTTTTGCTTCATTTAGCTTCTCACTAAAGAAAGCTACAGGTCTTCCATCTTGACTCAAAACTCCCCCAACAGCCCTCTTACTTGCATCACATTCTACTACAAAAACCTTCTCAAAATCAGGAAGAACTAGGACCGGTTGTTCTGATATTTTCCTTTTTAATGACTCAAAAGCTTGATTGGCTTCAGTTGTCCATACAAACACACATTTCTTTCCCCCCTTTATGGTGTCAATAAGTGGAGCACAAATACCACTAAACCCCTTAATAAACTTTCTATAAAAACTGCACAACCCATGGAAACTTCTTACCTCAGAGGCGGTAGTAGGGGTAGGCCAATTGAGTATGGCTTCTACCTTGCTTGGGTCCATTTTGAGACTGCCCTTAGAGATGACAAACCCCAAGAATATCAATTCTTCCTGCAAGAAAACACATTTTTCAAGATTGATTTTCAACCTCTCCTCTTGAAGCCTCTTGAGTACCTGTTGGATATGCATTAGGTGTTCTTCCTTGCTGCCACTAAAAACCAGTATATCATCCAAATATACAACCACAAATTTGTTAAGGAAAGGTTTTAGCACCTCATCCATCAATCTCATGAAGGTGCTTGGTGCATTTGACAAACCAAAAGGCATCACAACCCACTCAAATAGCCCTTCATTGGTTTTGAAAGCAGTTTTCCATTCATCCCCTTCCCTTATCCTAATCTGGTGATATCCACTTTTTAGATCCATCTTAGTGAAAAACTTAGCCCTACCCAAGCAATCCATTAAATCTTCTATTCTAGGCATTGGAAACCTATACCTGATAGTGATTTTGTTGATGGCCCTAGAATCAGTGCATAGTCTCCACGTGCCTTCTTTCTTTGGTGCAAGCACTGCAGGTACTGCACATGGGCTAATACTCCTCCTTATGAGCCCTCTATCCAACAAGTCTTGGATTTGCCTTGCTACTTCCTCATTTTGCTCTGGTGTAGGCTTGTAGGCTGCTTGGTTTGGTAGGGTGGATCTAGGGATGAGATCAATGCAATGACTAATCTCCCTCTTTGGTGGAAGGGTATCTTTTTCCTCATTGGCTATCACATCCTGAAACATCTCCAACATTCCTTCCACTTCCTTTGGTCCAACCTTCCTAAGAGGTTGCTGCCCTTTGGCTTTCTTAGGATTCACCTCCTTGGGCTTGAGAACTACTGCAAAACATGGCACCTTTTCTTCCTTGAGGTTAGCCAAAAACTCTTTTTCTCCTATCAACATAACTGAACTAGAAATGACCTTTTCTTTACAATCATCAATCAAAGGAGTCATAGTAAACATTTCACCATTCTTTGTCAAATAAATCACATTTTTCTTACCATCATGCTGAGCATTTGTGTCATGTTGCCAAGGCCTTCCAAGGAGAAGATGGCATGCATCCATATCTACTATCTCACAAAGAACCTGATCATTATACTCACCTATCTTGAATTCAACCCAACATTGCTCTTTCACCAAAATTTGTTGTTCCTTGGTTAGCCAAAAGACTCTATATGGATTAGGATGGGGTATCCTTTCCAATCCTAACTTATTCACCATTTCATTAGAAACCAAATTTTTAGAAGAACCTGAATCAACAATGACCTTACAAACTTTTCCTTTTACCTTGCAAGTGGTTCTAAATAAGTTGTTTCTTTGGGGCTGTTCTTGTGTGACCGACATGATGAGTGATCTATTGAACATGAGGCATTCTCCACTCTCAGGTGCTGCTGGCTTAGAGGAGGTGAAGTGATAACTGGAGGTGCTTTGACAATCTTCTTCATTGAGGAGTTGTATCCTCCTTTCTTTCTGGTTTGCAGCAGTGTTTCCCATCTTTTCTGGACACCTAAAAGATTGATGTCCAATCTGATTGCAAGAAAAACACCTTCCAGTAAACATGCTGGAACCTCTTCCTCCACCTCTTCCTCTACCATTGCCTCTTCCTCTAAACTGACCTTGGTTGGTGTTATTTCTTTCTACTTGTCCTTGGCTGCCCTCTTGTGATCTGCTGTCATAATTTTTAGGGAAGAAATCTCTGTTTTGAAATCTGCCCCTTCCCCTAAAGTTCTGATTTCCTCTTCCTCTGCTGCTGCTTGCATCATGTCTCCTTTTTTGTTTCTCCTCAATCCTCAATGCCATTTGGAAACACTTATGAACTGTCTCAGGGTTAAAGAGACTTAGTTCATCTTGGATGGAGAATTTGAGGCCATTAAGATACCTTGCAAGTTTTTGTTTTTCATTTTCAGGTACCTTGGCCTTCAAGGTCATTTTGTGAAACTCCTCAGTGTACGTGCTCACATCCATGTCCTTTTGTTTCAAGTTTTGTAATTTCTTATGCAAACTGACTTCATAATCTTCAGGGACAAATTGTTTCTTGATTTCAAGCACCATCTTCCTCCAGGTTGATATAGGTTGTTTGTCTTCCTCTATCCTCTCATTTTGGATGAAATTCCACCAACTAAGGGCTGCCCCCTTCATTCTTGACTTCCCAATCCTCACTTTCTAATTTTTAGACACTTCTTCACATTCAAAGTAGTTTTCCATTGCCTCAATCCACTCAAGGCATTCTTCAGGGGTCATTTTTCTAGGAAACATAGGTAAGTACACCTTAGTGTCCTTCCTACTCAACCTTCCAAGAGCATCTATGAATTGTCTTTAAGACATGCCTCTTAATGGCTCTTCCATGGACCTTTCTTCTTCTTGGTCCTCCTCATCTGAATCTGAAATAACTTCTGATTGCTTCTTCTTACTCTTTTCCCTCTTCAACTTTTCTATTTCAGCCTCCATCTTTTTGTTCTTGGCTGCTTGCTCTCTGACTATCTTGGCCAATTCAATATTGGTCACCCTTAAAGGGACTTCCTCCTCTTCTTCTCTATCTCCCATCTCTTAGATGGCTCTGATACCACTTGATGCAGAGTACACAACTGAAGGTGTGAGACCAAACTCAAAACTACTCTGGGGTTCAACAGGGTGACTCCAAGGACCCAACCAACCACACATACACTTGGTGTTGGTCACAAAGGTACTCCTAAACCTGACTAGAGGCCTGCACTGAATCAAACCTACTCACCAAGACCAATGCAACTTTGATCAATTTTTGACTTCAGGGCTTCAATCCCTCAATAGGGCTCAAAATGGGAAAATGACTCAAAACACTCCTAGGATCAAAAATTTCAGTTTGGACACTTCATATGGCCCTAGACCATCATGACTCCACCCTTGGTTGGATTCTACAAACTCCCTTTCTCAATTTGCTCCTTTGGACCTATGAGGCAACTAGGTCTTCACTCTTCAAATCGGGTGGTCTCAAACAAAGTTTTAAGGTTTTTCAATTCTATCTTTGGTGTTTTGGCATCCCCTTAGGGTCTTCAATCATCCTCCAAAAGGGCAGAGACTCACTACACTCCTGCACCCTTCAAGTTTCAACAAGTCTTCCAGGCCTAGTTGGCCAAACTGAGCAAGGAACACTTGGAAAGCAAGATGGATGGGTTCATGCTGTGGGCAGTGACCTTTAGAGGTCTGTAAACCTGCAAGGGACCCTTACCAATCATACAAAACTCATGTTTGGGCAGAAAACTTCAAAAAACCCTCTTCACACGTGGTGGACAGGCTAAATACATAGAGATATTTAGCCTAAACCTACTTCAAACACCTCCTTGCACTCTCCTCCAGATCCTGAGGCTTTGGGATACTAAAATAAATTGTCCTACCTTGCAAACCCCATAAAATGGAGTGATTTCAATGAGGGATCTGCAAGATATGAAACATTTTATCTAAAACCCTGCCAAAACCCTAGGTCACGGGTCACTGGCAAAAAAATGATGATATCTCCCTTGTCCCTGCTCCAAAATTGATCAAATCACCACCAATGGAAAGGTATCTGAGTCCTCCAACTCATTCAGGCATTTATTGGGCCGTACCAATCCATACCGGGCCGTACAACTCGAGTTTTCTCAGAAAATCAGTCTTTTATTGCAGAAAATAGGTGTTTTTACATACCAATGACTTCCAACCTCTTGGATTTCGAAGGAGAGACCTCAAATAGGCCTCTACATGCCCAAATAACTGATCCATATCAGTTAGGGGCGTTCAAACTGCCCTTGAACCGATTTGAGAAAAGTTGTCATGGATTTTGACAACTTTTTTGACAACTTTTGCAACATTTTGACAACTTTTAAAAATGACTCCAAATGATCAACCTAATGAGTTTTAATCATTGGTATGGGTCTAAAATGACCTCTTAACCACTTCCCAAACCATTTCTAAGACCTAAAACAAGAAAAACGTTTTTGAGTGCATATGAGGGTTCCCAGTGGACTAAGAGCATTCTAGGCTTATAAAATGGCCTTAGAATGTCTTGACCACACAAATGGGTCCAAAACACCATGGATGCTCAATGGTAATCCTTATTACAATGTAAAACCTGAAAACACAATAAAATGCAAAAATCTTCCTTATTTGGGCTTTCTAGGTCCTGTGCTCTGCACCATACACCCACAGTCAAACTGAACTCAAGTCTCTTGAGTTAGGAATGTTGTCAAATGTGAAACCTGCCTTTTCAATGTCTGCCCTGCTCATCCAAGTGGCATCCTCCTAAGGTTTGTTAAGCCACTTTACCAAATAGTCATAATATGTATGCCTCCTAGTGTGTTTATTCACCCGGGTATCCAAAATACACTCAATCTGATTGGAGGGTGAAGGAATCAGGTCCTGAAGTGTCTGATCAATTTGATGTGCATCTACAGCAGTCTGAGAATCATCTCCTTTGTAAAGATACAGGTCTGAAACATTGAAGATAGGAGATAAAGCAATGCCCTCTGGAAGACTAATTTTGTATGCATTCTCTCCACATTTCTTGAGCACTTTACAAGGCCCAATCTTCTTCATGAGTAGTTTGGTGTGTTACCTGCAGGGAGCCTCTCCTTCTTCAGATGGGACCATGACCAAATCACCTTCTTTAAACTGTAGATCTCTCCTTTTCTTATCAGCATTTAGTTTGTACTTTTGAGAGGTGGAGAGTAGTTTTTGTCTTACTTGCTCATGGACATCTTTCATGACTTGAACAAAGTCTTCAGCCAATGCACTGGTGTTGTCCATCCCTTTTACCTCTCTCAACTCCAAAATACCTCTTGGATGAGTGCCATATACAATTTGGAAAGGAGATAGGCCGGTGCTCCTGTTAACAGTGTCATTGTAAGAAAATTTTGCCTGAGCCAATATAGAATCCCAACTAGCATCTTGCTCCTTTGTGAGGCATCTTAGGAGGTTACCAAGGGACCTATTGATTACCTCAATTTGTCCATCAGATTGAGGGTGATAGGCAGAAGATAAAGACAAGTTTGTGCCTAGTCTCTTCCAAAGGGTCCTCCAAAAGTGACCTATGAACTTGGGGTCTCTATCTGAGATGATGGATAAAGGTAAACCATGTAACCTGACTATTTCCTTGAAGAAAAGACCTGCGATGTGTGAGGCATCATGTGTGGTTTTACATGGTATGAAATGGGCCATTTTGGAGAACCTATCAACAACTACAAAGATGCTATCATGCCCATTCTTGGTCCTAGGTAACCCAAGTACAAAGTCCATGCTGATGGAGTCCCAAGGCTTTGAGGGGATGGGTAGAGGAGTGTATAGACCTGCATTTGATGTGTGACCCTTTGCCCTTTGACAGATTTGACAAGTTTCCACAAATTTTCTTACATCGGTTGGCAACCTAGGCCAAAAATAGTACCTCCTAACCAACTCTAGGGTCTTATCAATACCAAAGTGACCTGACATGCTGCCACAATGCTTTTCTTTGATGATATTCTCTCTAACAGACCCCCTTGGAATGCATAACATGCTGCCCTTAAAAAGATATCCATCTTGTAGCAAATAATCAGAAAAATCAGAATTATACCTCCCTGTCAAGGCTTGGCAAGCTTGGTAAGGCTCTTTGAAGTCTTCATCCTCTTCATACTGATCCTTGATGGCATGAATACCTGTACTTTCCAACTGAATGGTTTGTACAATCAGATTTCTCCTACTTAGTGCATCAGCCACCTTGTTTACCACTCCTTTCTTGTGCTTTATTGAGAAGGTGTAGGCTTGTATGTACTCCATCCACTTGATATGTTTGTGATTCAACTTTTGCTGCCTGTTCAAAAAGCTGAGAGCATGATTATCAGTAAAAACAATGAATTCTTTTGGTAACAAATAGTGCCTCCATTTCCTCAATGATTGAACCATAGCATATAACTCTAGGTCATAGGTGGAATAGTTTTGTTTTGCTTCATTTAGCTTCTCACTAAAGAAAGCTACAGGTCTTCCATCTTGACTCAAAACTCCCCCAACAGCCCTCTTACTTGCATCACATTCTACTACAAAAACCTTCTCAAAATCAGGAAGAACTAGGACCGGTTGTTCTGATATTTTCCTTTTTAATGACTCAAAAGCTTGATTGGCTTCAGTTGTCCATACAAACACACATTTCTTGCCCCCCTTTATGGTGTCAATAAGTGGAGCACAAATACCACTAAACCCCTTAATAAACTTTCTATAAAAACTGCACAACCCATGGAAACTTCTTACCTCAGAGGCGGTAGTAGGGGTAGGCCAATTGAGTATGGCTTCTACCTTGCTTGGGTCCATTTTGAGACTGCCCTTAGAGATGACAAACCCCAAGAATATCAATTCTTCCTGCAAGAAAACACATTTTTCAAGATTGATTTTCAACCTCTCCTCTTGAAGCCTCTTGAGTACCTGTTGGATATGCATTAGGTGTTCTTCCTTGCTGCCACTAAAAACCAGTATATCATCCAAATATACAACCACAAATTTGTTAAGGAAAGGTTTTAGCACCTCATCCATCAATCTCATGAAGGTGCTTGGTGCATTTGACAAACCAAAAGGCATCACAACCCACTCAAATAGCCCTTCATTGGTTTTGAAAGCAGTTTTCCATTCATCCCCTTCCCTTATCCTAATCTGGTGATATCCACTTTTTAGATCCATCTTAGTGAAAAAATTAGCCCTACCCAAGCAATCCATTAAATCTTCTATTCTAGGCATTGGAAACCTATACCTGATAGTGATTTTGTTGATGGCCCTAGAATCAGTGCATAGTCTCCATGTGCCTTCTTTCTTTGGTGCAAGCACTGCAGGTACTGCACATGGGCTAATACTCCTCCTTATGAGCCCTCTATCCAACAAGTCTTGGATTTGCCTTGCTACTTCCTCATTTTGCTCTGGTGTAGGCTTGTAGGCTGCTTGGTTTGGTAGGGTGGATCTAGGGATGAGATCAATGCAATGACTAATCTCCCTCTTTGGTGGAAGGGTATCTTTTTCCTCATTGGCTATCACATCCTGAAACATCTCCAACATTCCTTCCACTTCCTTTGGTCCAACCTTCCTAAGAGGTTGCTGCCCTTTGGCTTTCTTAGGATTCACCTCCTTGGGCTTGAGAACTACTGCAAAACATGGCACCTTTTCTTCCTTGAGGTTAGCCAAAAACTCTTTTTCTCCTATCAACATAACTGAACTAGAAATGACCTTTTCTTTACAATCATCAATCAAAGGAGTCATAGTAAACATTTCACCATTCTTTGTCAAATAAATCACATTTTTCTTACCATCATGCTGAGCATTTGTGTCATGTTGCCAAGGCCTTCCAAGGAGAAGATGGCATGCATCCATATCTACTATCTCACAAAGAACCTGATCATTATACTCACCTATCTTGAATTCAACCCAACATTGCTCTTTCACCAAAATTTGTTGTTCCTTGGTTAGCCAAAAGACTCTATATGGATTAGGATGGGGTATCCTTTCCAATCCTAACTTATTCACCATTTCATTAGAAACCAAATTTTTAGAAGAACCTGAATCAACAATGACCTTACAAACTTTTCCTTTTACCTTGCAAGTGGTTCTAAATAAGTTGTTTCTTTGGGGCTGCTCTTGTGTGACCGACATGATGAGTGATCTATTGAACATGAGGCATTCTCCACTCTCAGGTGCTGCTGGCTTAGAGGAGGTGGTGTGATAACTGGAGGTGCTTTGACAATCTTCTTCATTGAGGAGTTGTATCCTCCTTTCTTTCTGGTTTGCAGCAGTGTTTCCCATCTTTTCTGGACACCATAAGATTGATGTCCAATCTGATTGCAAGAAAAACACCTTCCAGTAAACATGCTGGAACCTCTTCCTCCACCTCTTCCTCTACCATTGCCTCTTCCTCTAAACTGACCTTGGTTGGTGTTATTTCTTTCTACTTGTCCTTGGCTGCCCTCTTGTGATCTGCTATCATAATTTTTAGGGAAGAAATCTCTGTTTTGAAATCTGCCCCTTCCCCTAAAGTTCTGATTTCCTCTTCCTCTGCTGCTGCTTGCATCATGTCTCCTTTTTTGTTTCTCCTCAATCCTCAATGCCATTTGGAAACACTTATGAACTGTCTCAGGGTTAAAGAGACTTAGTTCATCTTGGATGGAGAATTTGAGGCCATTAAGATACCTTGCAAGTTTTTGTTTTTCATTTTCAGGTACCTTGGCCTTCAAGGTCATTTTGTGAAACTCCTCAGTGTACGTGCTCACATCCATGTCCTTTTGTTTCAAGTTTTGTAATTTCTTATGCAAACTGACTTCATAATCTTCAGGGACAAATTGTTTCTTGATTTCAAGCACCATCTTCCTCCAGGTTGATATAGGTTGTTTGTCTTCCTCTATCCTCTCATTTTGGATGAAATTCCACCAACTAAGGGCTGCCCCCTTCATTCTTGACTTCCCAATCCTCACTTTCTGATTTTTAGACACTTCTTCACATTCAAAGTAGTTTTCCATTGCCTCAATCCACTCAAGGCATTCTTCAGGGTTCATTTTTCTAGGAAACATAGGTAAGTACACCTTAGTGTCCTTCCTACTCAACTTTCCAAGAGCATCTATGAATTGTCTTTCAGACATGCCTCTTAATGGCTCTTCCATGGAACTTTCTTCTTCTTGGTCCTCCTCATCTGAATCTGAAATAACTTCTGATTGCTTCTTCTTACTCTTTTCCCTCTTCAACTTTTCTATTTCAGCCTCCATCTTTTTGTTCTTGGCTGCTTGCTCTCTGACTATCTTGGCCAATTCAATATTGGTCACCCTTAAAGGGACTTCCTCCTCTTCTTCTCTATCTCCCATCTCTTAGATGGCTCTGATACCACCTGATGCAGAGTACACAACTGAAGGTGTGAGACCAAACTCAAAACTACTCTGGGGTTCAACAGGGTGACTCCAAGGACCCAACCAACCACACATACACTTGGTGTTGGTCACAAAGGTACTCCTAAACCTAATTAGAGGCCTGCACTGAATCAAACCTACTCACCAAGACCAATGCAACTTTGATCAATTTTTGACTTCAGGGCTTCAATCCCTCAATAGGGCTCAAAATGGGAAAATGACTCAAAACACTCCTAGGATCAAAAATTTCAGTTTGGACACTTCATATGGCCCTAGACCATCATGACTCCACCCTTGGTTGGATTCTACAAACTCCCTTTCTCAATTTGCTCCTTTGGACCTATGAGGCAACTAGGTCTTCACTCTTCAAATCGGGTGGTCTCAAACAAAGTTTTAAGGTTTTTCAATTCTATCTTTGGTGTTTTGGCATCCCCTTAGGGTCTTCAATCATCCTCCAAAAGGGCAGAGACTCACTACACTCCTGCACCCTTCAAGTTTCAACAAGTCTTCCAGGCCTAGTTGGCCAAACTGAGCAAGGAACACTTGGAAAGCAAGATGGATGGGTTCATGCTGTGGGCAGTGACCTTTAGAGGTCTGTACACCTGCAAGGGACCCTTACCAATCATACAAAACTCATGTTTGGGCAGAAAACTTCAAAAAACCCTCTTCACACGTGGTGGACAGGCTAAATACATAGAGATATTTAGCCTAAACCTGCTTCAAACACCTCCTTGCACTCTCCTCCAGATCCTGAGGCTTTGGGATACTAAAATAAATTGTCCTACCTTGCAAACCCCATAAAATGGAGTGATTTCAATGAGGGATCTGCAAGATATGAAACATTTTATCTAAAACCCTGCCAAAACCCTAGGTCACGGGTCACTGGCAAAAAAATGATGATATCTCCCTTGTCCCTGCTCCAAAATTGATCAAATCACCACCAATGGAAAGGTATCTGAGTCCTCCAACTCATTCAGGCATTTATTGGGCCGTACCAATCCGTACCGGGCCGTACAACTCGAGTTTTCTCAGAAAATCAGTCTTTTATTGCAGAAAATAGGTGTTTTTACATACCAATGACTTCCAACCTCTTGGATTTCGAAGGAGAGACCTCAAATAGGCCTCTACATGCCCAAATAACTGATCCATATCAGTTAGGGGCGTTCAAACTGCCCTTGAACCGATTTGAGAAAAGTTGTCATGCATTTTGACAACTTTTTTGACAACTGTTGCAACATTTTGACAACTTTTAAAAATGACTCCAAATGATCAACCTAATGAGTTTTAATCATTGGTATGGGTCTAAAATGACCTCTTAACCACTTCCCAAACCATTTCTAAGACCTAAAACAAGAAAAACGTTTTTGAGTGCATATGAGGGTTCCCAGTGGACTAAGAGCATTCTAGGCTTATAAAATGGCCTTAGAATGTCTTGACCACACAAATGGGTCCAAAACACCATGGATGCTCAATGGTAATCCTTATTACAATGTAAAACCTGAAAACACAATAAAATGCAAAAATCTTCCTTATTTGGGCTTCCTGTGCCCTGCACTAGGATAAGTATTTGATGAATCTTGGATACAATAAAGGTACCATTGATCATAATTTGTATTTCAAGATTGATCAAGATAACATTTTGATTGTTGGAGTTTTTATTGATGACATTATCTTTGGAGGAAATGATTGCTTGTGCAAGAAGTTTTCTAATGATATGCATAATGAATTTGAGATGTCTATGATTGGTAAGATGAAATTCTTTTTGGGATTGCAAATTACTTAGTTGGATTTAGGTATCTTCATATCTCGAAGCAAGTATGTGAAGGAATTGTTGAAGAAATTTGGTTTGAATGACTCAAAACTAGTTAGTACACATATGGTTACCAGATGTAAGCTGGCAAAAGAAGATGACTCTTTGAAAGCTAACAAGACCAGATATAGATCTATGATTGGTGGATTATTGTATTTGACTCAGACTAGACCTGATATAAGGAATATTGTATGTCTTGTTGCTAGATCTCAAATTGATCCTAAGGAATCTCATTTTACTGATGTGAAAAGGATATTCAGATATTTGAAAGGGACAATTGACTTTGGTTTATGGTATCCTAAGAATAATGACTTTACTTTGAGTGCTTTTACAACTACTAAATGCGTAGGTGATGTTGATGACAAAAAGAGTACTACTAGTGGTGCATGTTTCTTGGGTAAGAAGTTGGTTTCATGGATGAGTAAGAAACAAAATGTTATCTCTTTGTCTACTGCAAGAGATGAATACATTGCTGCTAATAGCAATTCTACCTAGGTAATTTAGATGAAGTAAAATTTGAAGGATATAGGAGTTATCTATGATGAGCCTATTGCTATATATTGTGATAATTCAAGCTTGATATCAATATCTCTAAGAATACGTTGTTGTATTCCAAGACAAAGCATATATCAATCAAGTTTCATTTCTTGAGAGAGAAGGTGAATGAGAAAGAAGTACGATTGGAGTATGTATCTACATAGGAACAAATTGCAGATATCTTTACGAAGCCTTTGCTTAAAGATACTTTTGAGTATCTCAAAGAGAAGTTAGGGGTGATTTCTCCTCATGATGAGAACTAAGATGCATGGATTTTCATCAATCCAGTGAGCTTCACAAAGATATCTTGTGATTCAGATTGATGAGTGGTGGTTGCTACTTAAGAGGAGTACTCAGTGTTGTGGTTCAGGTGTTCATATTTTTGAAAAGGAAGAGAATTTTGATCGCTATACCTTTGTCATTGATGTCAAAGGGGGAGTGTGAAAAACCTTGGAGCAATTTGGGGTGATCAAAAATTTGTGATTTGTATTATTGGTGAAAGGGGAAGATTGGTAAGAGTTGATTCTTTCTTTGCATTGATTATTTTTCACATTCATGTTGTCATCACTACAGAAGGGGGAGATTGTTGGATAGAGTGATGTGTTGTCGTTGATGTCAACATATTCCTTTAGGTTCTTTAATGTTGCAATCAAATTAAATGAGTTGGTTTAGCCTGTATGTTGCAGATGAGCTGATGCAAACTAATGGGTTTTGTGATAAGTATCTCTAGTTTATTCAGCAGAAGTTTTAGAGGTCCAAATGTTGTTTTGATTGAGTTATGTGGTCAAGTATTGCAGTTGATATTTCAGTTGTTTAACATTGCACATTTTGGTAAATCCATGTGTATTGCTCCAGAATTGAAATATCTTTAGTTACAGATGTGTGGGATGTGTTTGAGATGTTGATGTATGTCTCCAATTCAAGTGGTTCATTATTTGGAGGTCCGCAAGAAAATCTTTCTTTTTGTCAGTTAGTTTTGTGAGTGTTCTTGAGGTCCAATATAATGTTTGTGATGATTATTTGTAATCTGAGTTGTTGTAGTTGGTATGGTGCAATTCATGTTGCTTGAGGATGATTCTAGATCATGTGCTATGCATATTGGTGGTCCACATTGATTGTTGTGCATGTTATTGAATATTTTCACGATCCAGTGATGTTCTTCATGTTATGCGACATTCATGATGCTATAGTGTATTGCAGATGATCGATGCATAATTGTTAGATGCGTTTCATGTTTGCGATGGTTGTCTAGATCTAGACTATGTATTAGTCAACATCATTTTGGTTTGCATGCATTTGTTGGCTTGATGATGATTTTGGTGATGTAATAGGTTGATTGATGACTTGTATTGTGTTGTAATTGATGACAACCATGTTTTGTTAGTCATCTAAGTCATTTAGTTCTACCGGTAAAGCTTAACCGGTAGTGGAAGTAGTTAAACAATGAACCAATATTCAGTGACAGAGCTATGTTCAAGCAAGTGGTACAAAAGATTGGTAAAGAGTTAAGTGTTGCAGTTTGGAATAAATGTTCATGAAATTGGATGGAGTCTATGATCGGAACCACGTAAACATATTTGATGGAATAAGCGAGTTATGATGTTCTGAGTACTCAGTCATGAAGAACACAAAACCGGTAGATTAGATCGGTAAACCGGTAGTCATAATTGTGAGATTTTGCCAAGATCAAGAGCACAATGAAAAGTACAAAATAGAGAGACAAAATAGTGATAGGAATAAATTGTATTCTATCAAGATGAAAATACTGATCAACTAGATCATCAATCAATTAATTCATACAATGAATATGAGCCTGCTTATATAGACAAGGCTATATGGATATGTGAGCACACAAACATGACATGTGGTTCAATAAGAAATAAGGGTAGGTAGGAAATAGGTGTGGCAGGTAGGAGAAATAGTAAAATATTCCACATGAGGTGGATCACCCACCCAAGGTGGAACTATCACTCCACAATAAGTGGTGGAAATTTTCCTACACACACTATCCCAATGTGACACAAACACCCAAGTGTCTCATATGAAAACTAGTATGAAACTCATGTACCTAAGTAAACTTAAGTAAGGTGTAATAATTTCCAGCATGAATAAATAATCACACCAACACCCCCCGTCAAGTGTAACTTTGGGGAATGCACTTAAGTCTACAATGCAACTAAGCAATGCAAGATGGGTCCCAACTACTAGGCCATGTTAGGTACCCATGTACAAATGCAAATGCATGCAAACCTATGCAATGAAATCTCTCACAAAGTGGGGAAAGAAAGAAAAATCCAATGGGAAAAAACTCTCCCCCAAAAGAGAGATGAAAACTATATGCATAGAACTCTCATAGAATTATGTGAAGGACAAAACCCCATGCGAGGAAAAAGTTCCCCCCATATGAGAGAAGAAGAAGAAGAGAGACCAAGTAGCCCCCCTCAATGTAGAATCTGCATCAATGGTAGAAGCTCAAAGATGTATGAAGAAACTGCTCCATGAATGTCGAACAAAATTCCTCCCCTTGGGAAGAAACAAAACCAAAGGTGTATCCATAAAGTCTCCCCAATCATGAAGGGAAGATGTATTAAAAAAATTCATGATGAATGAAGTCTCTGAAAGCTGCTCAAGTGTCCCCATGTTGATGCTGAAAGATACCCCCTCCAAAGGTGGTGAACTACTCCACACTGCTGAAAAAGGAATTCCAAGATCTAGTGGAGAAAAAAGTAGAACAAGTCCACAAGACTCGCATGTCTCCTCTAAGGATAAAGAGACCTTCTCCAACTGTTGTACAAAAGTATCCACAATCATGTCAACCTCGAAAGAAGGATCATGTAGAGAATTCACAAGAGGGTCAAAGTGTTCCCTCACAAAAATAGAAGAAGGATCATCTTCATCAAAGAGAAGATGAATGCCATCAATGATGTCTCCCAAATCTGAAATGTAGGATTCCATAAACAAACCTACAATGTTTGTCAAGTAGTCATTCCAATGAACTAAAGCTGGAAGACATGAAATATCCTGCTGCACTCAATCACAAGAAGGCAAAATTATCGCATTAGCTGCATCATCAGGTGTAAGAGGTGATGTGATATCAATAGGAGGAGATGAAATAGAAGGCTCAAGAACGGGGTCACATGTGAGTATCCACAAGTTCAAGTACCCAAAGTTCTCCTCAAAATCTGAATCATCAACATAGGAAGAATCGACCTCATCAATAGGACCAAAATGTGAAAAGGAGTACAACCGAGATGCATGATCAACCACTCCAGTTGCAATGATAGCTATAGTCTCCAAGTCTCTAATGATAGCTAAATAAGGTGTGAATTCCATAGTTTTCCTCGTTTCCCCATGTGTGATTTGATAGATGGAAAGAAGATTGTTTGTGAAATGGGGTACACACAACACATCATTGAAGGAGTTATCCCCAATGGCAATAGATCCTTTCCCAATCACATCCATGTATGTATGATTGCCCATCAAAATCTGTGGCATGGTGCAAGGCTCAAATGAAGAGAACATAGACTGCGAAGATTCCATATGATGAGAAGCCCCTAAATCTAGAAGCCATCTCCCTGAATCATGACTTGTAGTAGCACAAAGAGCTTGTCCCTTTCCTTTATCTATCCCAAAAGAGTGATCCTTTCCTTTATCCTTTTCTTTGTAAGCTGAAGTAGACATTCTAGAAGGTAGGTTGATTTTGTTCTTCTCAAGAAGATGCTTCAACTCATCAATATCCTTCTTGTAACAATGATGTTCATCATGTCCTGACTTCTTGCAATATGCACAAAAAAGATTGGCCTTATAAAATTTCCTTTTAGGTCAAGATGTAGAATCACCTTGTTGTGGAGAGGAGGATTGTACTCCATCTTGTTGTGGTTTTGACTTAGGTTTCTTTTGATTCTTGCCTTTTCCTTGATTGCTTTGATTCCCTTTATTAGGTACCAAAGCTTGTCACTTTGAAGATTTGAGAATCCCCATCTTGGTCAACTTAGATTGCTCAAGTATCAACATCTTCATGAATGTATCAAATGAGGAAGTGTATGAGGAACCTTGAGCTAACCTATGGGTGTGAAAGTTAGATTCAAAGGCTGCATACTTTGATAGAAGCTTGTTCAACAAGTTGTAAACCAATTGAGAATCCTTTTTGTCAATGCCACAATCCTTTAACATAATCTTGGATTGTATCAAAATCCCTAGGATTCAATGTTGTGAGTTCACTATCAAGCTTGTAGCCCTTAATCTCATCAAATTGGCCATACAATTTCTCATAAATATCCAAGCCTTTTTTATTGTTGTACACTTCTCAATGTGAAAATGAGGTCATCTGATACATACTTTCTCAAAGTTCCAAGTGCCATATCATTCTTAGTGAGCCATTCAATTTGAGCATTAGGATCATCCTTAGGATCAGATGGTGTTGTTATAGTTCCATTTACATAATGAATGAGTCCTTTTTCCATTAGTTTACTCGAAGCCTTAATCTTCCAAGAAACATAATTATGAGGAGTTAAAAGTGGAAATTTAGGAGAACCCATGGCACCAAAATAAAAAAAACACAAGATAGAGAGAGGCACAATCACACAAGACACCCCCCCTAAATTAATCAATCAAGAAACCCCCACAAAAATGATGATTTGGCACTTTATACTTAGTTCATATACAATGGGCCACTTGCAAAACAAGGCAAGGTGGACTTCTTATTTAAACTTTACAATTGCTTCAAATAGGCTAAAAAGGACTCCAAACAATACTACAAGTGATCTAAATTGAGATCCAAGCAAAATGCAAGTATCAAATAGGCAAAAAATGGCCAAATACTGAAAGTACAATTTATACTAAAAATAATTGCAAACTAATGGAATATTATGAAAGTAGATGAAAAATTATGCACTTAAAAAAAAGCAGCACCTGAAAAGGAGGTCGTATGACCCTAAACGAAGCATCTGAAGTTGCAAAATTTGGGATTAGATAGGTACAGTCATGAAAATCTGCAAATTTTGAAAACTCCATCCAGCAAAATAAAAAAATTCCTCCACCACCACGAATAGCACGAAATTCTATCCCATTTCAAAAAAAAATGCACCAAAACAGGAGCAAAAATGAGCAAGATATGGCCATTTAAAGTTGAACTGCAATTTCAAAAATGCAAATAAGGGGTAAAAAAATAATCCAAAATACTGCTGACGTAGTGCTGACATCAGCAAATGATGAGCTTAAATTTGATGCCCTTCTGGCCGTAAAAAAAAACTTCACCTCCCCCTGCATGGTTGTCTGTATTGTACAGAAAATGCTGACGTGGAAAAAAAATGACTTGTCCCATACAGGTGACGTGGCACACAGGTGGCACTGTTGACTTGACGTACGACTATTTGTGTGTCCTGCAACGTGGTTGTATAGATCAGATGATGTGGCTCCCAAATATGTAGTTGATTGCGTCTAATGATGTGCCAGAGTGACGTATTGGGTATTTTGTCCAAGGGCCAATGACCACCTACCACGTGGTGGACATGGGCTCATCGGGTTAAAAGGTTGCCGGAGGAGCCGGTGGCCAGGGAACCAGAAGTCGGAGGGTCTAGTGACCGGAGCGGAGAGGAGAACATGAAGACCACATGAGTGGAATGGAGCATGGGCAGAGGGAGACCATGGGAGCAGAGCGCGGGCCGACATGGGAGACCACGGGCAGGGGGCCTGGAGCATGGCAAAGAGAAGAAGTCGGCGGGAGAGTGCAGGTTGTCGGTGAGAGGGGAGAACAGGCACCAGCGTGGAGAAACCGATGAGAGGAGACAATCGATGTATAACGATGATGGTGGAGGTACACCTGCACACGCAAGTCTGTCGAAGGAGTACAGAGTGGATGGGGACAAGGGTCCCCCCTAAAACCATTTTTATTTTTTATTTTTAATGAAGTAAAACAACTTTTCACATTAAAAAAAATTCTGCGAATAAATTGAAATATTAAAATTTAATTTTTGTTGCAGAAAAATATATATATATATATATAAATCATACCGTCCCACCCAAATTAGGCAAATTTTTACCTCCAAGCCCCAAAATTGACTTTCACCCAATATAGGAAAATTTATACTCAATTTTCATGGAAATGGCCTCCTGAACTCAACCATGATGTCCAAATCATTGTATGATGCCACCAAAAAATGTAGATGCCCAAATTCAAAAATTGAAGCCTCCGATAATGACTAATCAAAGAAGCCCTTTAGGCTCTGATACAATGTGAGATTTTGCCAAGATCAAGAGCTCAATGAAAATTCCAAAATAGAGAGACAAAATATTGATAGTAATAAACTGTATTCTATCAAGATGAAAATACTGATCAACTGGATCATCAATCAATTAATTCATATAATGAATATGAGCCTACTTATATAGGCAAGGCTATATGGATATGTGAGCACACAAACATGAAATGTGGCTCAATAAGAAATAAGGGTAGGTAGGAAATAGGTGTGGTAGGTAGGAGAAACATTAAAAAATTCCACATGAGGTGGATCACCCACCAAAGGTGGAATTATCACTCGACAATAAGTGGATATGATAAAGTAATTACAAGATCACACCATAAAAGGTGGAAATTCTCCTACACACACTATCCCAATGTGACACAAACACCCAAGTGTCTCATATGAAAACTAGTATGAAATGCATGTACCTAAGTAAACTTAAGTAAGGTGTAATTCCAACATGAATAAATAATTATACCAACAATAATGTTATATTTTTGTGTTGTGTTATGTTTTGTCGACATAAGAAAAACGTGAAGAACAAGATTGACTAGATACATTGAACCTAGGAAATTGTTCCAAGGGTTCTTGGCCGACTTAGCAGAGTTGTTTATAAAAAGGAGTATATTGTGTGATGAAGTATCAGATATGAAATTAGTAGTGCGAATTTGATTGTGTGGAGAAAGAGGAAGCTCTATGTTGATATTTAGTTGGTATTAGAAGAAGAATTGAAGCGGATCTTATCTGGCACATAGGTGCTACATGCAGATCAATCACTTGTTGTTCTGTAACAATTGCAGCAAGATAAAATCCTCTAACAAGGTCACTCCTAACAGGGTGCGGTAGGATCCTCACAGGTTCGAAGGTTTAAATCCTTTAACAGGGTCGCACATTACTTTGTGTTGTTTAAATCCCATAGCTGGGTAGCTTCTGACAGGGCTGGTCCTAACAGGCCTTATTGTATAGCTCTTAATTGGGCTAAGATACTCTTAACAGGGTGTGCTCCTAACAGAGCAGTTGTAAGACCTTAACCAGTTAGATCCCTATTCTGCAGATAATTGATCTTGTGGGTACCAATTCCCATCGTGGTTTTTCCCATTTGGGTTTCCACATGAAAAAATTGTGTTATGTGGTGCTTATGAAATTGGGTGTTAGCTTATGTACTTATTTCCTTGCATGCTTATTAAGTTTCAAATTGATAAAAGTGGTGATCAGATTTGCCCCTCTCAGTGCTTTATAAGTTTATCAATTTGTATCAGAGCCTAATTCCCTTAAGGATTAACCGCTTGGGAATGATCCTCAAGGCTATCATGGGGGATATGAGTTATAGAGAGATTTCAAACTAGTTTGCAGAATCCGAAGATTCCCTAAGCGAGTTAAGGGTCAAGTATAAAGCTTCATTGGCTAAGAGGAGAGAGCTGGCTGAACAACCGTATGAAATTAGTGAAAACAATTCATCTGAAGAAGCAAATATTGATGCATTGGCTACTGAGGTAGAGAAGATGAATGATGACAAGTTAAATATGAGGAGAGAGCTTGAAGCCCTAAATATCAAGATGAGTCAAGAATTGGAAGCCAAGAGGGTTGATGAAGACAAGATCAGAGAGAAGGATAATGAGATCTCTAAACTGAATCAGGAGATTGGTACCCTGCATGCACATGGTCATGAGGAAAAAGAAGAAAAAGAAGAAATTCAAGCTGATCTAGACATGGATATGTCTCTTAGAGAAAGTCTTATGAAAAATAATGAAGATCTTACTAAGGATTTGGCTAATGCTAATGAGATATTGGTGAAATACAATAAGAGTTCTACTATGCTTGATGAGAAAATCTAGTCACAAAGACAAAATAGAGATACACATGGCTTGGGATACACTACCTTTGAGAAAGGAAAGCCTTCTGGTACTAAGGAAACTTTGCATGAAGGAAGATTTGCACCTAAAATAAAGAAGAACATCAGCAAGAAACCCTACAAACCAGTATGCTTTAATTGTCATAAGCCAGGTCATATTACTAATGTTTGTAGAAGCGGATCTAGTTCTTTTGATGATTATAGGTCTAATACTTATGAAGGATGTAAGCCTAGAACTTTTGATGGCTATTGTTATAGTTGCAACAAGTATGGGCATAGAGTTGGTGAGTGTAGGTATGGAGCAAACTTTCAGAGATCTTACATGAATCAGAGATCTAATGGTGAATGGTAGAGATCTTTCAATAACCAGAGAAATCCTGCTTGGCAGAGACCTTATGTGAACCGGTCCAATCCTTATGAGATGGAGTATAGACAAAATGTGACTTGTTCAATTTGTCACAACTTTGGACATGTTTCTTTGAATTGCTGAAGAAGAACTGGTAGAGGCAATGCTGGACCCTAGAGAGCATCTGGAATGGCATGTGATCATTGTAAAAAATCGAGACACATTGCTAGGTTTTGCAGAGAAAGGATGAATCAACAGGTAAAAGATTTTACTGACTGGAAAGGGAAAAATAAAGTTGATGTGGAAGAGACCAAAGCAAAAATGAACAAGATCTGGAAAAAGAAGAGTGATAATAATACTAAAGATAAATCACCAAAAGATTCCCATTCTTCACATAATATAGAGAATACATCACCGGTAAACTAAGTTGTTATAAAGCTTAGGGGGAACCTATTTTTAGATGTATTTGCGGACCCCTTGAATGACTGTGCGGTAGGATAAATCTGCATATTGTGATGCTTTATAATGTTTTGAAGTGATTTTATGGTCAAACCGGTAGGTTTGACGTGATATGAGAACCGATAGCATGTTTTAGGGTTGAATGAAGTTTAGGGTTTGTTCAACCAGGTATAGCATTTAATGTTGTTGGTAAAAGGTAAATAAAAGGACGTTTATCAGTTTTATTTGTTACCTTGCATTTTCAAGAGCATTTGATAAGTGACTAAAGTAAAGAGGAGTCTTTGGTTATTGCATTGGCAAGATTGTTTGTGGATTGAGAAGATTTGTGGATTTGTGAATCAGTGAAGTGCATTCTAGCCGAAAATAATAGAAACCCTAGTTGCAAAGGAGGAAAAGATATTTATTTGGAATTTGTATCTGTGTTTCATATTTTGAGACGAATACACCACACTTTGTTGATATTACTAAAAGGCCTCGACCGAAATTCAAGAGGCATCTACTCAAGTCAATAGAAACCAATCCCGCTGGATCCCTATGGTGTGTTGCATGTTGAAGATGTTAGATACTACATTTATTATAAATTGGAAGATTTGGGAACGACTGCAATCTTCAACCAATTCCAAACAATGTGTGGCAAACAAGGTGTTTTGAAGGATCAATTATAAAGGGTTGTTGACAAGGGTTTTCACCATGTGTTGAATTTACTTGATGAATTCGAAGAAGAACATATTAGGTATGTGTTGAGAAGAATACATGATCAATTTATGTGGCTTTATCGACCACATAAGATTACAAATGAAGCTATTCATGTTGTCACCTGATTGTGTGCAACTAGTGAAGTTCCTTTGATGAGGTCAATCCCGAAGGATGATGTAACTAAACTGATAAAGTTTAAATGGGATGGACGTGCTATGTCAATAAACAAAATTGAAGACCCCGAGGTGAAATATGCATCTATGATGGTCGATTATAGGGTTTATCATTCTAGCGAAAATAGTATTCCTGACATTGTGATTCATACTGCCTATCAGATGATTAAAGACAATGCAGACTATGATCTTTCTGAAGCCAGTTGATATTGAATCTCGAATAAATTAAGAAGGATAAAAGGTAGAAATTCAAGTTTGGACAATTGATCATTGGTTTGTTCTTCTACTTTCAAAACTCCTTTCCTGGTATCAGTGATATTCATTGGTCAAATGATACACCGACAATGTTACAAATCAAGAACAACATCAAGATGATCAGTAATGAATTTGATAAGGTTATGTGGTAATACTTTAAAGATTTTCAAAAAAGGCTGCACAATAGAGAGAGGATACCAGAACAAGTTGTTAAGAGGTATGAAAATACTATTTGTTTTATGGTGGATATTGGCACATGTTAGATAGAGGGAGAAGGCCCTAGGACATCATGGGTGATGTCAATGGGTTATGAAGTTGAAGCTAATATACTAATTTCTTATGTTGATCATCTCCTAGTTCAACCAATAGACCCTAATGCAACAAGGTTTGGAACCTATAAGGAGAAATATATTGAGGTGCTTTTTGAGCTTTCCATACCGGTCATTGCAAAGAAAGTCAGAAAAGAGGTGGAACAATTTGTTGTTTCACAAGGATTTACTAAGGAGGCAATTGTTGAAGCTAGAACTAAATTTGAAGCAAAGAAGGCTCTTGAATCCTCTAGTACCCCAACCAGCACCAGTACTGGTAAATAAACAAGAAGCACAATTACCAAGGAGAAACCTTTTGAAATTCAATTCAAGAGAAAGGGGAAAGAAATCAAGCCCCCTACACCTAAAGCACTAATAGTCATGGGTAAGAGGAAGAAGGAACAGGCAAAGAGAGCTACAAATGATGAAGAAACATAGTCTGAATGAGAAAAGAATGAAATGAGAGCTAGTGGTAAGAAATCAAAGGTTGTTGGAGCATCTACTATAAAATCAGTTAAGAAACCAGTAACTAAACTTACTCCCTTTCAAAAATTAGTGTTACACATTAAGGAGTATAGTATATTAGCTAGTTTGAATAAAATTTATGACATATTTAGTGAAGAAGAGCAAAGAAAAATTGAAGATGCAATAGTTGTGTTAATGAATAAGTTCAGTAAAGCTCTAATTGAATTGCAAGGGCAAATACCAAATTCTTTGTATAGTAAATTAGATGCAAGATGGCAAGTTGAAATAAAATAAGACAGGGAAATTATTGAATTTACATTCTTGAGTTTACAACCAGAAGCCTCAAAAGAGGATTTGGAAAATAACTTTTTGAAATCAAAACCATCTTTAGATCAAAGAAAAGGCTCACAAGATTACTTGTTGGAGAATACTAGTCGGTACAAGGTGAGAATAAGGATATTTTGAAGAAATTCTTGAGATTAGTCCCTAGAGAAGAATAAGAGGAACTAGAGATATTAAAAGGCGAAGATATACTTAACAATATTAATATTAATGAGATCATATCGGATGAGATTGTTTTTGTTGACACAAGCACTAACCAAGATCCAATCATTATTCATGATGAAGAGAATGTATTACCGAAAGACAATCTAACTGGTATAGGTAAAGAAGACACAAAGAAGGCTCAACAACAAGATGAAGAAATGATAGAAGCATAAGAGCCACCGGTAGTTACACAAATAGGTGATGTGCAAACCACAACACCACCAGTGAAGGACAAGGAGAAGAAAGAGGAGAAAGGTAAAGAAAAAATAGAGAAGGATGCAAAAAAGAAGAAGAGGAAGAGAATCAAGAGGAAGAGCAAGTACAAAAAGTTACCTCCTGGTCACTTACATCAAAGAAGATTGTTGATGATGAAGAAGATGAAACTATGAGCATTCAAGGACCGATCAATATAGAAATGTTGAGACCAATTGAGCTGATGTAGAATGCATTTGCCATGCAATCTAAGGCACAAAAGCAAATAATGAAGGCTTAGAGAAAAGAAGCACAAACGATTTAGATTGCTTTTGATATTCTATCCAATATATTACCAGAGATTGATATAGACAGTCTTCCTAATCATATTGACAAACTGTAATATTTGGTTACATTAGTAGGTGAGTAGATGAAGAGCCTGGAAGAAGCTACAATCAAGAATGCTGAGAAGGAATATGAGAAGAGAAGTATTTCAATTTTGATCAAGGAAATTGGTAGAGATAGGGTAGGTCTTAGTGACAATATGGAACAGATAAAAGATGCACTCAAGACTGGAGATAAAATATGACTACAATTTGTAATTTTTCATTATTTCTTGATGATATAGAGAAGAAGATCAAGTAAGAACAACAAGCAATAAAGGTTATGAGTGAATCATTTGATCCTTTAAATGATTCAGCTACAATTGTTTGCCATTCTATTGTTAGTGTACAACATAAGTTGAAGTCATATGAGGCATAAAAGGTTAAGAGGAATGCAACTCTACAGGAGTTATAGACACATATAGTTCCCAAGTTACAAATTTTACAGAAAGGCTACAAGGAAACAAAGGCAATTTTGTTCACACCAAAGATGAGCACTCTAGATGCCATGGAAGATCTTGCACATCAGATCCAGACACATATTGAGATCACATCCAGTCTTTTGGAAACATGGGATAATGACTTGCAAGATTTGAAGATTAATTTTGATGACGTTTTTCCAAAATGTCCTATGTAAACTGTCAAACTCTTATACATTTTGCATCGGTAATACAAATTTTGGTCTATTGTATTCATTTTGCTTAACATGTATTTTCTTACCTTTTCCATTGCTGTCAAAGGGGGAGTATTAGTATGAAAGTTTTGTAAGGGAAGTAGTACATATGTTGAAATTTTTTTTAATAGCATGTAATTTCTAAGGTGGAGTTTTGAGTCATTTTTGTAATGTGACACTTAGATAAAAAAAATTCCTAAGTGTTGCCATCAATGCCCAAGGGGGAGATTGTTGGCTTGATGATGTTGTTGTTGATGTAATAGGTTGATTGATGACTTGTATTGTGTTATCATTGATGGGAACCATGTTTTGTTAGTCATTTAAGTCATTTAGTCCAACAGGTAAAGCTTAACCGTTAGTGGAAGCAGTTAAATAGTGAACCGATATTCAATGATAGAGCTATGTTCAAGCGACCGGTATGGAAGATTGGTAAAGAGTTAAGTGTTGTGGTTTGGAATTAATTCTCATGAAATTGGAAGGAGTCTATGACCGAAACTGCATCAATAGATTTTATGGAATGAGCGAGTTATGATGTTCTGAGTAGTTAGTCATGAAGAACATAGAACCAGTAGAACAGATCAGTAAACCCATAGTCATAATGTTATATTTGTGTTGTGTTATGTTTTGCTGACATAATAAAAGCATGATGAACAAGATTGACTAGATACATTGAACCTAGGAAATTGTTCTAAGGGTTCTTGGCGAGCTTAGTAGAGTTGTTTATAAAAAGGAGTATATTGTGCAATGAAGTATCAGATATGAAATCAATAGTGTGAATTTGATTGTGCAGAGAAAGAGGAAGCTCTGTGTTGATGTTTAGTCGGTGTTAGAAGTAGAACTGAAGTGGATCTTATCAGGCACATAGGTTCTACATGCCGATCAATCATTTCTTTTTCCCTAACAGTTGCAACAAGATAAAATCCTCTAACAAGGTCACTCCTAACAGAATGCGGTAGGATCCTCATAGGTCCAAAGGTTCAAATATTTTAATAGGGTTGCACATTAACTTGCGTTGTTTAAATCTCATAGCTGGGTAGCTCCTAATAGGGCTAGTCCTAATAGGCCTTATTGTATAGCTCTTAATCAGACTAAGACACTCTTAACATGGTGTGCTCCTAACAAAGCAGTTGTAAGACCTTAACCGGTCAGATCCCTATTCCATAGATAGTTGATCTTGTGGGTACCAATTCCCACCATGGTATTTCCAATTTGGGTTTCCACATAAAAAACATAGTGTTATGTGGTGCTTATGTTATTGGGTGTTAGCTTATATAGTTATTTTCCTTGCCTACTTATTAAGATTCAAATTGATAAAAGTAGTGATTAGATTTGGATTGTTGTTTTTGCTTGCACTGACTCACCCCCCCTCTCAGTGCCTAATAAGTTTATCAGCATTGTTGTAGCGTGTATGATTATATTTTTGTAATATGTATCATGTGGTTAGCCAACCTATCTTTCATATGTTGATGACTTGTATAAATGTATGTTGTAATCATTGAGATGATGATGCTATGTGTGAATATTGTAATTATCATTGAGTAGCAGGGATATAGTACGAAGTTGTGCAACTTTGTGTGAAGAAGTGTTCCAAAGAACATCAAATGTTGAGCTTAACCAGAACTATACTTAGGCATGTTGAGATGCTATTTCATCAGTTCACAATTCTTTGAATGTAATCTGAATGTTTTTGTAAGTCTGTGAGACTTCCTATAAGGTATGTACCCTTCCCTAAAGGTTGTAGCCTTTCTAGGTTTCTTATTTTGAGAAGTGAGCTCTAGGAACTATGCCTGAATGCATGTGCATTCCCCATTTTAATATTTCACTTACTCCTAATAGGGTATTATCTCATTGTGAGTAGGTTCCCATCGTGGTTTTTCCCTTAACTAGGTTTTCCACGTCAAAAATCTTGGTGTTGTGTATGTTTTTGATGTGATGTTTCATGCTTTGACAGTTGATTATCAAATCTATTTTATGGGTTAAGTTGCATAAAGTCTTTGTTTTTGTGAGCAAATTGATTCACCCCCCTCTCAGTTTTTTGCATTGTTGACAACACAGGTAACAAATCCACACCTATCTTATCACTCTGCACCATTGTTTTCAATCCTTCAATCAAGGGGATTTCCTCACTATCTGGGTAGTGTGGACCCATCCATTGTTGAATATTTTAAAACTCATTATCAATTTTCTTCAATTGGTCACTAGTAACCCTAGTTAGTGATTCATCCTCATCATGAGAAATATGAGATGAATGGGATATGCGATGCCATTTGTTGTATTAGAGGAAGCACGAACATTCAAATGGAATAAGTTATCCAACGAAGACTCCATATCCTTAGTATCCAAACCTAGGGAAGCCCTAAGTATATAACTTATCACTAGAATATTATACTAAGGACTAAGGGTAACAAAACAATTATGCAACCCACAAGTCAATTTTAGAAGAACAAACTAGGAAATTAACCCATAAATTTATGTAATTCAATTGCATATATGATCTATGAGTGCAAATTTGAATGTTAAAGTGCATACAAATCAAATTTAAGATATTAAAACATAAATAAGAATGGAAGAAGTCAGGTTGTAATGGTTGTAAAATTAGAGTTTCACTAATTAAGATAATTAAACCACTAATCTTACTAAGGGACCAAAACATTAAAAGAGGGGGGTAAATTCAATAGATCTAGCCACAATTCAATTAGGAAAGGGGCTGAAACACTAATTAAATTTTCCAATATGATGTCTCCCTTGTTTGAGTTGAAATTTGGATGTAGATTGTGAAGTTAGGGTAAAATAATGGACAACTAAAGTGAAAGAATAATAACAAACTACAATTGTTTTCAGACAAAGCCACACATAAGGATCTGAGTAGAGGAATAAGATTAGAACTCGTTCTTGAAAGTTCGGGCTCAATTGTTGGGACCGAGATGGTAGGTCATCCTGGACCTTCTGAGACAGGCAAGTGAGATGTTTTCTAGATTAAGGAGATAACTCAAATCCACTGTTGAAAGCTCAAGAATTTCCAAGACCGAGATGGTAGGTCACCCTAGTCCTCTGCCTTTTGCTCTGTCAAAATCTAAACATATTTGTCATCATTACCTTTGTTGGAATCCTTAACCACAACTCCTAAGTCAATATTGCACACAAAAAAAGAGGAAAAGGGGTTGTGGATAGGGATTTGCCTTGGGTTAGACCCCAGTTTAAAAATTAACCTTGAAATTGAAATGATAAATTTAATGGAAATAAAGTTGAATTGTAACAAGATGCTTTCCTTTTGAGGGAAAGGCTAGATCTGAAGTTGAATGCTTGTAATAAAATTGTATACCTTGATGAATCTTGCTTGAATTCTCACACAAGGGTTTTATGATTTCATATAGAATGTCTTCATAGAATGTTTATCATGGATGTCATCTTGAATGCTTTAAATGACTTAACTTATTCTCTAATGCTTGATTTCTTCCTCATTTGAATTCAAAGAGAGATCATAGATCACATAAACAACTTCGATTTCAAATTAGAGGGGTAGGCCTCTCTTTATACCTAACTGTCCAAAAACTATTTGAATTTTTGAAGTAGGCTAAAACGTGATCTGAATTCTCACTCACTTGATGTGACTATTTGAGGATGAAATTTGGGTCTATTGGGATCCAAGAACACTGAGAGGGGGGGGTGGGTGAATTAGTGTTCTATCAGTAACAAACAATTTTATCATTTTATACCATACACATATAAATCAATAAACAAATAAATATATAACTTGAAGCAAATAAACCATCCACATAAATGAACACCATAACACACATAATTTATACATGGAAAACCTCAAAGAGGAAAAACCATGGTGAGATTTGTGACCCACAATATTAGTTCACTGGCCATACAAAAGGATATTACATATAATGGGGGCTTGCACATGTAGGAAGGCACACTACCTAGAGCATACTGCTCATCACTAAAGAGTCTCACTGACTACAAGCTTCTTACTGAATTAAAATAATAAAATTGAACTAAAAAATGCATTTCTATGCCAAATAGAGTTCTAGTTCTAGCTCTGCACTGTATCGGTTCATAAACCCTGAACACTACTACCGGTATCTCTTCTTCTCCAAGAATGATTTCAAAGCTATCTATATATCATTGCATGATATAACACTTTCATACAAATGATCTACATACATATACTTCACATTATACAGTTCTTCTATATTCTTGTATGTTGCATCCTATGTCATATTCTTATCACATATATCAAAATGACCTAGCAGACTGACCTATATACCCATTACAAACAATATGCCTTATGTCAGCTTACAATGCATTACAAAAGATATTCAATGTCGGCCTTCACAATAATCACAAAATGATTTACTAAATAAATCTCCCTTGATGTCGGCTTCCTTCTGTAAGGAAGTTAAGTAGCGGAAACAACTTCCTACACTAACCTTGAGAGGAGGGTAATGCAAAAATTTTTAGATCATTACAACAGTTTCAGAAAATAGAAATAGATATAATAGCAATCATACCACAACACAATGATTTACGTGGGGAAAACCCTTTCGGGAGAAAAACCCCACCCTCCAAAAGCAGCTCAATATTTTATTCAGAAATCAAAACAGATTACAAAATACTTGCAGAGCAAGCTCTTCGCAGGAGTAGCACTAATCAGAGATTCAGAGGCAACTCAATAGCCATAAGACTCTCACACACAACCTCTATCTCACACACCTCATAAATAGGAGATACAATACAAGAAACCGTCAAACGGTATTACAAAACCATGGGCTAAAACCACCCAATAAGGTGTAGCCGACCTTATCTCCCTTCTATGACATGTTAAAGCACACATCAGCACGTGTCACTCCCTTTTACAGCTCATTTATGTATTCGATACAAATTATTTTTCCTATTTCAGGAGTACAAACTTCCGGAGGCCATAACTTGAGAACCGGGTGTCCGATTGACGAACCGTTTGAAGTGCCGGAAAGCTCGCGAAGTGCTCTATCACCTCGTAACCCGCTTCGCCTGTTACGGCCACTTTTCAGGGCATTTTGGAGCCTCCAAAGTCCCCAAAATTAAGTTTAAACATTTTATTGCACCCCTCCAAGACGAAAACTTTAATATCTTCAAAACTAGCTGTGACCTTGCAACGAAACTTTACCGGAATGCTTATCTATCCAACCAGAAGCTTCAGGGAGAGTTTCGCACCATTTCGTGCTCAAATAAAAACTTACTATAAATAGTAACCTCACATAAATGCAAGGTTGAGACACCATTTTTCCCAACAAATCTCCCACTTGTCGAACACCTTGCATGAGCGGAAGGGAATGTCAACACAATGAATCAATTGCTAGGGGCCATAAGGCCCATAGACTCTGAACACCATCTGAACTTATCTGTGCTCACTGCCTTAGTTAAAGCATCTGCAACATTCATCAAAGTTTCCACCTTAACCAGCTTCACCCTACCATCTTCGACCATATCTCTAACAAAATGATACTGAATATCAATATGTTTGGTCCGGGCATGAAATGTCGGGTTCTTAGCTAGGCTAATTGCACTCTGACTATCACAGTAAACTGTCACTATACCTTGTTTTATTCCAATATCCGAACACAGTCTCTTCAGCCAAATGGCCTCTTTACAAGCATGAGTAGCTGCCATATACTCCGCTTCAGTAGTGGATAAAGCAACCACAGCCTGTCGCTTACTCATCCAACTAATTGCACAACCAAACAAAGTAAACACATAAGCACTGGTGGATCTTCTGCTATCAATATCACCTGCCCAATCTGAATCCACATAACCATGGATATCAAGGGAAGTCATGTCTCCAACTGAATTACCATGATAACACAAAGAATACTCTGAAGTACCCTTCAAATATCTGAAGACTCTTTTGACTGCATCCCAATGAACTCTACCAGGATTAGACATATATCTAGAAAGTACTCCCACTGCTTGGGCAATGTCTGGTCTAGTACAGACCATAGCATACATCAAGCTTCCAACTGCACTCTGGTAAGGCACTCTGCTCATGTCTTCCATCTCCAATGGGGATGTAGGACAATCTGAAATAGATAGTTTCATTCCAACTGTAAAAGGAACACTCAATGGTCTACAATTCTGCATGTTGAACCTCTGTAACACTGAATTCACATACTTACTCTGGCCTAGCCATAACTTTCTATTTACCCTATCTCTTCTAATTTCCATCCCTAGAATGTGCTTTGCTGCACCAAGATCTTTCATTTAAAATTTAGCAGCGAGCTGAGACTTCAGTTCTGAAATCATACCTTTCCCTTTACCAATGAATAACATATCATCAACATACAATGCAATGAATAAGAAATGATCACCATAAGATTTATAATAAACACAGTGATCTGATTTAGAACGTTCAAATCCCAAACTCAACACATATGTATCAAATTTCTGGTACCACATCCTAGGACTTTGTTTGAGGCCATACAAAGATTTCTTCAATTTACAGACCAAATTTCTTTTGCCTTTCACCACATAGTGCTCCGGCTGTGTCATATAAATATCTTCCTCCAAATCGCCATGAAGGAAAGCAGTTTTCACATCCATTTGCTCAACCTCTAAATCATAAGCAGTAGCAATAGAAAGCAAAAATCTAATGGACGTCATTTTTGCAACAGGAGAAAATATCTCACCGTAATCAACACCCTCAACCTGAGAGTAGCCTTTTGCAACCAACCTTGCTTTATACTTCTCAATGCTTCCATCTGAACCAATCTTTTTCTTGAACACCCATTTACAACCAACAGGTTTTCGTCCTTCAGGCAATGGTACAAGATCCCATGTATCATTCTTTTTCAAAGCTGCCATTTCTTCCTCCATAGCAATCTTCCAGGATTCTGCATCATTCATACCTAATGCCTCTTCTACAGATTTTGGTTCATCCACACTAGTATTCAGAGCAAAAATACATCTCCAATCATCAGGTGAATACCTTTCAGGTGGTTGTCTATGTCTTGTAGACCTTCGAACAAGCTGAGTTGGAGGTTCTTCCTCCTCTTCTGAAGATTCAGAGCTAGACGAGCTCTCCTCAAATTCTTGCCTATCTAGGGGTCTTGATTCAACTCTTTCAGGTGTAGAAGGAAGTTGAATCACATCTTCTTTTTTAGTCTGTTCTGGTTGCAATGTAACAGAAGGAGACTTAATTTTTCTAAAAATAACACTTCTACTGTGAATTACCTTTTGTGCAATAGGGTCCCAAAGCTTGTATCCTTTCACACCATAACTATACCCGATGAAGATACATTTCACAGCCTTGTTCTCCAACTTTGTTCGTTTCTCCTTTGGCACATGTGCATATGCCTCGCAACCAAAAACTCTAAGATGTCTCAATGAAGGCTTGTGACCTGACCATGCTTCCATAGGCGTTTTATCAACAAGAGCTGATGTAGGAGACCTGTTAATCAGGTAGCAAGCAGTGGCAACAGCTTCAACCCAAAACTTTTGTTCAAGACCAGCACCACTCAACATACTCCTAGCCTTTTCCATCAGTGTCCTGTTCATTCTTTCTGCAACTCCATTCTGCTGTGGAGAATACGGAGTTGTCTTCTGCCTGTTAATTCCACAGTCTTTACAGAATCTATCAAAATCATTAGAGCAAAACTCACCGCCATTATCAGTTCTCAAACATTTTATTTTCTTTCCAGTCTGCAACTCAACCATTGCTTTAAATTCTTTAAAACGACTAAAAACTTCAGATTTACTCTTTAGAAAATAAACCCATGTCCTTCTACTAAAATCATCAATAAATGAAACATAATATGTGGATTTTCCAATCGAAGAGACATCTACTGGACCAAACACATCAGAATGGATAAGGTCCAAAACACCACAAGTTTTATGAGAACTCGAGTAAAACTGAACGTGGTTTTGTTTTCCATAAATGCAATGCTCATAGAAATCAAAGTCAAGATTACAATCATTCAAACCTTCAACAAGATTTTTATTTTTCAAGGTCCTTAGACCCTTTTCTCCAATGTGGCCAAGTCTCTGGTGCCATAACATAGTCTTCTCTGCAGGTAACTTTGCTTCAGATGAAAGTGCACCCTTAGGTACCCAAAAACCATTTCCATATGCTGAAGGTGAAACCTTCAAATCTTCTAGTGAGGTATCCACAGATTTACTTTTTACAGAAGTGCTATTACACTCAACAGTGTATGCTTCAAGCTTATACAAAGTGCCAAACCTGACACCTCTAGCAACTACCATAGCACCCTTAATCATCTTACATCCTGTTTCAGAAAAGACTACCTGCACACCTGCATCTATTAGTTTGCTCACAGATAACAGGTTTCGTTTTAATCCAGGGATATGCAACACACCATTAATCCTTTTTATTCTACCATCAGAAAACCTGATTCTAACTTTACCTCGACCAACAATGTCTAAATGTGAATCATCACCCAAGTACACCTTACCTCCATTAAATCCTTCATATTCAGAAAACCAATCTCTATTGGAAGTCATATGAAAAGATGCACCTGAGTCAATTAGCCAGGCATCACTACCTGCATGAGTCGCCAAAGCCGCAATAAATGCATCGCCATCTTCCTTGTCGGACTCAGAATCAGAATCAAACTTTTTCTTTTTCTTCTTCTTTTCTTCTTTGCAGTCCTTACGGATGTGACCCTGTTTACCGCAATTCCAGCAAATGACTTTGGACTTTCCAGGAGATTTCGATCTCCCTTTGGATTTGGACTTGCCACGCTTCTCATTCTTCTTGCCTTTCTCTTTAGGTCTTCCACGAACGGTTAGGGCTTCCTTTGAACTGATGGATACCTTCCTTCGCATCTCTTCACCGAGTAGGGCACCCACCACATCTTCAGATTTCAAAATGACAGAAGTACTACCGATAGCCATAACAAGAGAATCCCACGAATCAGGCAAAGAACAAAGCAAGATCTGACATTTCTCCTCCTCGTCCATCTTAACACCGACGGATACTAATTGAGCCACAATCATATTGAATGCTTCTAGGTGGTCTGCAATTCGTCCACCCTCTTCCATCTTCAAGGAATACAATTTCTTTCTTAAGAAAATTTGATTTAATAAAGATTTCACTTGATACATCTCACCAAGCTTAGTCCATAGCTTCTTTGCAGAGTTCTCTTCATGGACATTGATTAGAACAGATTCTGCCAGGCACAGTCTGATTAGACCCTTGGCTTTTCGGTCCATAACATCATACTGAGCTGCCGCAGAAGGATCTGAGGGCCTTTGGACATTCGCATCAACAGCATCCCAAAGGTCTCGATCTATTAACAGATCTTCCATCTTCAGCTTCCACATCTCAAAATTACTTCCATTAAATTTCTCCACCTCTATTCTCCCTGACGAACTCGCCATCTGAATATTCCTGCAACAGGATCAAAAAGTGTCTTCTACACAAGCTCCCACTCAAATCTGGATTAGTTCAAAAAACCCAACTGCCCACAATTGAAACCAAAGGTGATCAAGCTCTGATACCACTTGTAAGGAAGTTAAGTAGCGGAAACAACTTCCTACACTAACCTTGAGAGGAGGGTAATGCAAAATTTTTTAGATCATTACAACAGTTTCAGAAAATAGAAATAGATATAATAGCAATCATACCACAACACAATGATTTACGTGGGGAAAACCCTTTCGGGAGAAAAACCCCACCCTCCAAAAGCAGCTCAATATTTTATTCAGCAATCAAAATAGATTACAAAATACTTGCAGAGCAAGCTCTTCGCAGGAGTAGCACTAATCAGAGATTCAGAGGCAACTCAATAGCCATAAGACTCTCACACACAACCTCTATCTCACACACCTCATAAATAGGAGATACAATACAAGAAACCGTCAAACGGTATTACAAAACCATGGGCTAAAACCACCCAATAAGGTGTAGCCGACCTTATCTCCCTTCTATGACATGTTAAAGCACACATCAACACGTGTCGCTCCCTTTTACAGCTCATTTATGTATTCGATACAAATTATTTTTCCTATTTCAGGAGTACAAACTTCCGGAGGCCATAACTTGAGAACCGGGTGTCCGATTGACGAACCGTTTGAAGCGCCGGAAAGCTCGCGAAGTGCTCTATCACCTCGTAACCCACTTTGCCTGTTACGGCCACTTTTCAGGGCGTTTCGGAGCCTCTAAATTCCCCAAAATTAAGTTTAAACATTTTATTGCACCCCTCCAAGATGAAAACTTTAATATCTTCAAAACTAGCTGTGAACTTGCAACGAAACTTTACCGGAATGCTTATCTAGCCAACCAGAAGCTTCAGGGAGAGTTTCGCACCATTTCGTGCTCAAATAAAAACTTACTATAAATAGTAACCTCACATAAATGCAAGGTTGAGACACCATTTTTCCCAACACCTTCAAGTACTGATGTTGGTGTCGGTGCCGGTGTAGCCCTGAATGCTCCAAAGCCAGTGTCTACTGGTATATGCCTCCTAATGCTGGTATATGACTTCCATCTAATCTTGTTGCCAACAATGACAACAAAATGAATCTGATGAGTGTCAATTGCCAACAGGGTCTTGATTGAGAGCACCAGGGCACCCTAGTGCATTAGTCTGCAAATCAAGACTCAACTATGGGGCAAAGACAAGATATAAGGTAAAAATGAAGATTTATTAAGAGTGTGAGTAGAATCAAATCAAACATCAAGCATCAAAAGAACAAATACCAAGATGTCCTCAAAATCTATAGTGGAAGAATGAAAAACCAAGTCTAAAATACCTGAAATGAAACCATCCTACAACTACAAATATAAAAAAATTAAAATGTATCCTCCAACAAAATCTAAAAAACAATGATGGTCATGATGAATAAGAATGATGGAAGTCTCAAATGACTCTATAAAGAAGCCAATCAAAGTGAAGGCACATCAACTATCTCTGAAGAAGAATTGAGAACCTTTGAAGCAACCTCATCCTTATCTAAAGTCTCAAAATACTCCAAAGTATCAAATCTCCTGATAACATCACCATCATAGGGTATCATTTTTGAAAGGTGAAGAGATACATTACAATAAAAAATAGGATCATCAGGTAATGGTTGAATATCATGATCTCTATATAACTCCTAGATTTTAGTCCAAAGAGCAAGATGACACCCAAATTTAACAATAGACTCCTAAAAGTCACCATCCGCATGCATAACAATAACTCCTAAGATATTATCCATTTTGCAATAACTCCTAAGCCATCTAAGATGGGTGATAAGGATATCTCTTCGTTGATTATAGTTCCCCTCTTCAAGATGATCAAAGCAGGATGAAACAAAAAGCCCATTATAAACTATGATATTTCTTTAAAATATCAAAGATAAAACTATCACATTGAAATATCCCCTACAATGTATTAAGTGAAAATACAAGGGATACTTGCTCACGACCTATCTTTTTGATTCATGTGTTGTGTGGTTTTCATTTTCCATGTTATGATGACAGAGTGTCTCAAAAATTTTAAGTTTGGTATGGAGTTTAATAAGCACATATTTATCATGAAAGTTTAGCTATAAAGTACTCTTAATTGATAAGACACTCATCAAAGATGCACATGCCACTAAATTATGGAGTTCTATGCCAACTTAGTCACACAAACACACACCTACAATTGTTGTCATTTTATCAAACATTTTGCATGAATCTTCAGAGAGTTATGAAATCATAAAGTAACCTTATTCTTCTTTTATTACCACATATAATAATCAAACATCTCATACAAATGTCTTTACTAATAACTGGATACTTATCATCTAACACTCAGAAATTTTGAGGATTATGGACAACCATGTTGATCAGCATATAATATGTAATTACAAAGAAATGATGCCCAAATAGAAACTTGATTAAAGTCGCCTTGCCTTGGAGATGAAGAAGCATCAATGTTTGAGTTGATGTACCTTTACCAATTGCCCAAAATTGAGTAGTTATGCAAATCACCCCTGTTGCTGATGCAGATGAAATATAAAATAGTTCCAACAATCCTTAGTTCCAAATTTGTAATGAAAATGATTTTCTTGGGAAAACAAATCCAAATCACCAATACCCACAAAATCTACCTCTTGAATCAAGAGATATGAATGAAAATATGAGGTTCAGTAGGTCTTTTTGACCCCCACAACAAACCTGATTTATGTCTAAAAACTCCTTCCAATCACCTTTAATTTGCTCCTAAAGGAATCACCTTATATTCCCATAACCAACACTGATCTCCAATGAAAGTTGTGATGCTTCAATGAAGAGATAGGGGAAAAGTCATGGGTTATGAGGATGAAATCCAATTTGTTTTAGACCTGCATTATAACCAACAATTTCCCAATTTCACCTTCAATTGATCTTCAATGAAATCGCCCTCTTCCTTCTTAAGAAATCGATGGGTTTAGGTCCTCCAATATGTTATTCTAAAAACACCATGAATTCCCACCACCATGAAATTACAATAACTCAATAAGCTCTATATGGAAGACTAATTTGTCTCCCACTCTTAGCTGCAACCCCTCAGAAGGTCTTTCACTCACTCAGTTATGCTATCTATGAGAGTTTTCCTTTGCAAAGACACTCTTCTGCAGAAACCTCCTAGTTCTACAAAACCCAATCAATTAAATAATCAACTCCTGGCTTATTAGAAGCTGAGATAAACCTCCTTTTATACTTTTTTCAAACCCTCATCTAGAAGCTTCTAGAAATAATATTAATTTAATATTATTTCACTTAAGTGACTTTATGATATAATTTTTAATTAAGTCACTTTATTAAATTAATTAAATATAGTCATCTTTTAATCTATTTTTTTGATCAACAACAGGTTTAATAATTGTATTGATTGAAATGAGAAAATTACATGCCTTCAGCTTCTCTGCAACTTTTCCACTATCATAAGACTGTATGGGGTCTCGCCCCTACAAAACTCAAAATGAAACCCGAGACAAAAAAATAACACAAGCTATGCCAACCACTAAGGTTACATTCCTTACATCAGTGAAAAACCACCAAAAAAACCAATGACCTACTAACAGAAAATTCATCACAAAACCGTCCTACCGGAGCCAGCCAAGGACCTCCTCCTTGGAGAAATTGGGGATGGCATGATTGTTGATATGTGGCGACTGATCAGCAAAGTACTGTACACTCAACACTGTTGATATGTGGCTGACTTTGTTTGTTTCCCTAAAAATGCATGTTATAAGCGGCTGGGATGCTTAAGGCATTGCAAGGTTGATGTACTATTTTTGCTAGATAATAAGAAAGATTGGACGACTGTGTATGGTGGACATAACCCATTCTGGGTGAACCATGTTAAATCTTTGTGTTATCTGTGTCCTGTTTTATTCCTTTATCTTTTGTTTTTAAATTTGCATATAATTTTTAGTTCATATTTGCTTCAGATCTGCTTGAAACCTTAACAATTGGTATCAGAGCGAGGTTTTCTGTAAATTGGCAGGACTTTTAGATTTGAGTGGCAGCAATGGAGGATTTGAAATTCAAGGTTGAAAAGTTTAACGGCCAAAATTATCAGTTTTGGAAAATGCAGATGGAGGATTACCTGTATCAAAAGGATTTGTGGCGACCATTGGAAGGAAAGGCAAAGAAATTGACCACAATGTTAGATGAAGAGTGGGACATTTTAGATAGAAAGGCACAGGGATCCATTCGATTGTACCTTGCACCGTCTATAGCTTTCAATATAACAAAAGCAAAAATGACTATAGATTTGATGGCGAAATTAGCTAAGTTGTATGAGAAACCCTCGGCTTCGAATAAGGTATTTCTTATGAAGCATTTGTTTAATTTGAAAATGAGTGAGGGAGGATCTATAGCGGAGCACTTAAATTAATTTAATACAATTACCAATCAATTGTCTTCAGTAAAAAATACTTTTGCAAAAGAGGTTAGGGATCTCTTGATTTTATGTTCTTTGCCAGAAAGTTGGAATAGCTTGGTTATGGCTGTAAGTAACTCTGTCTTTGGTAAAAATACTTTGATATTTGATGATATTGTTGGTGTTATACTAAGCGAGGAAATGCGAAGGAAAAGCACAAGTGAGACTTCAATATCATCAAGTAGTGTTTTGAATATGGAGAACAGAGGAAGATCAAAGGAAAGAGGAAAAGGCTTTGAGAACGAGAAGTCATGAGGGAAGTCAAAGAAAGGATGCTCTCAATCTAGAGGAAAGAAAGATTGATGGTACTGTAGAAAGCCTGGTCATCTAAAGAAAGACTATTGGTCTCGGAAAAACAAAGAAGGAGACAAAAATGAAAATGATAGTAAGGAAGCTAATATTGCAAGTAATACTTTACAATATTCTTTAATCTTATGTTTGGATAATGTTAATGATTCCTGGGTAATAGATTATGGGGCTTCATTTCATGCTACACCCCATAGAAAATATTTTCTAGATTATGTTCAAGGTGATTTTGGACAGGTATATTTGGGTGATGATAAGCCCTGTCAAATTGTTGGAAAAGGAAAGATAAAGATCAAGTTGCAGAATGGAAATGACTGGTTTCTGCAAGAGGTAAGACATGTTCCTAATTTAAGAAGAAATTTAATTTTTGCAGGGCAACTAGGTAGTGAAGGTTTCATAGTTACCTTCTCAGACAGTATCTAGAAGGTCACTAAAGGATCATTAGTAGTAGCTAAAGGTGCGAAGGTAGGCACATTATATCTGTGTACTGGTAACACTTACTCTACCCTAGCTACTACAGATAAAGTTACTGCAGGGACAACAACAATAGATATTGCAAGAACAAGTTTGATAATGTGGCACCATAGGCTTGAGCACATGAGTGAGAAAGGGATGTGGTGCAGAGGCACCTAAGCACACAAGCATACCAGGACATTAAAAGTCATAATATGAATAATTTTATTGTATTTGAGTCATTCATAATGTATTAAGGTTATTTGAGTCCATTGAATCATAATATGTAAGGCCAAATGATCCATTTTGTCCAAAGATATCATATTTGGTCCATCTTGAAGTGTTAAAAGTGTCCATGTAAGGGTTAAAGTCATTTATGTCAAAAATGCAAAAATTGTAAAAATTGCAAAGTTGCAATATTGCCAAAAAGTGCAACAAAAGTGTAAAAATGAAATCCATTGGTTATGAGGTGGCTGGATCAGTTAGAAATGAGTTGGAAATGGTTTATAAAACCATGTTTGGTTGAAATCAAGAGGGTAGATCAGTTTGGAGGAGATTTGACAAAGATTATCCATCAAACCCTCAAACTGTCATGAGGTTTTAAGGAATCTGCGATTGTCATATATCCATGGAGGATCACATTTGATGTAATTGTTATATGTAGATGTTATTTAATGATAGATTGATGAAATATCTTTTAGATGAATCCTTTCTTGTGCATTTTTGTGGAGTATTTGGCAAGATATGTTTGTTTTTACAATAATTGTCAAAACCCTCAATGAGGGTTACCAATTTTACACAAAATGATATAAGTTTGGATTGAGCCGTTGGATTTTTCTATAAATTTTATGGAAGATCTGTATTGAGGTTATCTAAAGGTCCACTGAAGTGATTGGCTAAATGTTTCTAGTTTCAAAAGATGTCAATGACTGTTCGTCTGCATTTTATTATGAAAATCAGACAAATTAAGATTTGGGACAGTGATAGGTTGGTTTGTTCACTTTGTTGTAAGAGGACCTCTCTATGTTTATGAATATTTGAAGGCACTATTATTTGTTATTTTTATGCAGATAAACCCCTCTTGATGTGCTTTGGAACTTATTGGAAGAGATCAACAAAAGACCTTTATGTTGACTGTCACAATTAGGATAGTATTTCGGTCATAAAAAATGGAAGATTGTTTCTCTTATTTTGCATTTTGGACTCACAAGAACTTAAAGGATTGGTGAAAGTTTTATATGGATGTCCTAGTTGTCCATATAGGCCCTTATAGGTCAAGATGGTCAAAATGAGTCAAAAGACCCATGGAAGGGTATACAAGTTATAAAAGGTCATTTAAGGTCCATTGTAAGGTGTCAAGAGTGTTTAAACAAAGTTTGAGTCCATTTTGACAAAAAATGTAAAATTTGTTAAAAGTTGTCAAAATGCAACATTTGGAAAAGTTGTAAATGGGAAGTTGAAAGGTCTTGGAGGTAGTTATAAGGTCCAAATTGACCAAGATTCTATAAAATATTGTATTTGGTTGAACCAAGGGGAATGAGAAGGAGGTTAACAATTTTGAACAATTTGTGTATTCATAAGCTTGCCATTTTGATAGTTTTCATTGTTACTTTGTTGTTTCCAGGCCTTGTACAGACCTGTACAGCTTGGAAATTATGTATAATTATCATGGTTAGATATTATTTTGTATTATCTTCCTTCTTGTTTTGGTTTGGAGTGATTTCATTAAGAAACAAAGAAGTTATGGATGTTTTATGGATTGCAACTTCCAGATTTCCTGAAAATAGTCATGTTGCAGCGTATGGTACAGACACATATTAAATATTTATGACCTCTAAATGGATTCATTGGAAATATGTGTGATTAATTTTTACTTCTCTTTTTGTTTGGGTCAATTTCATTCAGTTTTGAGAAAGTTATGTAAGTTTTGGTGAAAACAGATTGAAAACCATAAATAATGGAGGTGTGTATGAGGGTTTATTCATATCTCAAATTATAACCATGGTAAAAATCTAAATCTTAGTTATTCTGAGAGTATATTAAAGGGGATTTCAGATGGATTTTATTTCATATCAAATGGATTTGTATTTTGGGAGATATTTGATGCCCGAGGCGGACTGGGCATGCACATTTCTTGGTTTTTCTATGACAGTAAAAATATGTCTCAGTATGGGGGGCATAACTCAGAAATGAACCGTTGGATTGTTCTCAATTTTTGATATGGATTTAGAAACCTAGTTTTCTATAGCCTCACTAAAGCGAATGACAATCTCTTTGATGATAGTGAATTGGATTCTTTCAATGAACAATGAAGTTTAATGGTTTGCAAAGGTATAAATGATTGGAGATGTTTGATACAGCATTAGTGAACCCCTGTAGCATGCATGAAAGTATGATGATAGATTGATATTGATGGAGAAGTTGTTTTTATGCCTTAAATGAATAGTTTGGAATGAACCTTTAAGGGTTCTTGAGTGAATATGTTTGGAACTATGGTTCTCTACATCAAATTGATGTAGAGGTCTTATTTTCCATTTTTTATGATTGAAATACTGTCCTAATTGTGACAATCAACATAAAGGTCTTTTGTTGATCTCTTCCAATAATTTCCAACGCACATTAAGAGGGGTTTGTCTGCATAAAAACAACAAATAGTGCCTTAAAATATTCATAAACATAGAGAGGTCCCCTTACAACAAAGTGAAGAAACCAACCTATTATTGTCCCAAATCTTAATTTGTCCAATTTTCATAATAAAATGCAGACGAACAGTCATTGACATCTTTTGAAAATGGAAACATTTAGCCAATCTCTTCGATGGACATTTAGATAACCTAAATACAGATCTTCCATCAAATTTATAGAAAGATCCAATGATTCAAGCCAAACTTATATCATTTTGTGTAAAACTGGTAACTCTCATTGAGGGTTTTGACAATTATTGTAAAAACAAACATATCTTGCCAAATACTCCACAAAAATGCACAAGAAAGGATTCATCTAAAATATATTTCATCAATATATCATTAAATAACATCTACATATAAAAATTACATCAAATGTGATCCTCCATGGATCTATGACAGTCACATATTCCTTAAAACCTCATGACAGTTTGAGGGTTTGATGGATAATCTTTGTCAAATACCCTCTAAACTGATCTACCCTCTTGATTTCAACCAAACATGGTTTTATAAACCATTTCCAACTCATTTCTAACTGATCTAGCCACCTCATAACCAATGGATTTCATTTTTACACTTTTGTTGCACTTTTTGGCAATATTGCAACTTTGCAATTTTTACAATTTTTACATTTTTGACATAAATGACTCTAACACTTACATGGACACTTTTAACACTTCAAGTTGGACCAAATATGATATCTTTGGACAAAATGGATCATTTGGCCTTACATATTATGATTCAATGGACTCAAATAACCTTAATACATTATGAATGACTCAAATACAATAAAATTGTTTATATTATGACTTTTAACCTCCTAGTATGCTTGTGTGCTTAGGTGCCTCTGCACCAGGATGAAAATCCTTCACTCCAAAAATCCATTTCCAGGACTAAAGAAGATTGATTTAGAGTTATGTGAAAATTGTGTTTATGGTAAACAAAAAAGAGTCAGATTTCTCAAGGTTGGGAAAGAGAAAAAGAGTGAGAAGTTAGAGCTTGTACATTCAGATGTATGGGGACCGACTCAGGCATCATCTCTTGGTGGCTCTTGTTATTATGTTATTTTTATTGATGAATCAACCAGAAAAACATGGGTATATTTCCTAAAACAAAAATCAGCCATTTTTGAAAATTTTAAGAAATGGAAAGCTTTGGTTGAGAATGACACACGAAAAAGGCTGAAGTGTCTCAGATCGGATAATGGAGGTGAGTATTGCAGCAAAGCATTTGAAGATTACTGCTCCTTAAATGGGATTCCAAAGCAAAAGATAGTTCCAGGAACTCCATAGGAAAATGGTGTGTCAGAGAGAATGAATAGGACTATCATGGAATGCACGAGGAGCATGAGATTGCATGTTGGATTGCCCTTACATTTTTGGGCAGATGTTGTACATACTGCTATCTATTTGATAAATAGAGGACCTCCAACACCTTTTGATGGTGGTATTCCAAAGGAGCCATGGACTGGTAAAAAGGTAAATTATTCTTTTCTGAAAACTTTTGGTTGTGAATCTTTTGTCCATGTTGATAAAGAAAACAGAACCAAGCTTGATGCTAAATCTCATAAATGTACCTTCATTGGATATGGGATAGATGAATATGGCTATCGGTTATGGGATTTTGAAAATAAGAAAATAATTAGAAGTAGAGATGTTATATTCAATAAGAAGGTTATGTATAAAGAACAGATGCAGGAAAAGAAGCATGAATAGGACAAACAAGAATATGTGGTGTTGGATGAGATTCCTGAAAATGAAATGCCATAGGTACCTAATGCTCAGCAACAACAGATTGTCCCACAAACTCCTACAAGTGTTAGACATTCTATGAGGTCAACTAGACCCCCTGAAAGATTTTCTCCTTCTTTGTATTCTATATTATTAACCGATTCTATTGAACCAGAAGAATATGAAGAAGCAATGCAGGTGGATGCCAAACAATAGTGGGAGCTAGGTATGAAAGAGGAAATGGACTCCTTGATGAAAAATAAGACTTGGGACTTAGTCCCTTTACCTACAGAAAAAAGATCCTTGCCTAACAAATGGGTTTATCGGTTGAAGGAGGAGGAAGGAGGTCAAAAAAGATATAAGGCCAGACTTGTGGTAAAAGGTTTTGCATAGAAAAAGGGTATAGATTATGATGAAATATTTTCTCCAGTTGTAAAAATGACTTCAATTAGAACTGTACTTAGTTTTGTGGCTGCAAATGATTTACATCTTGAACAATTAGATGTCAAAATAGCTTTTCTCCATGGAGATTTGGAGGAGGAAATTTACACGTTGCAACCACAGGGATATGAGGTCAAAGGTAAGGAGAACTTGGTGTGTAGGTTGAAGAAAAGTTTGTATGGCCTAAAGAAAGCACCTCAACAAGGTTATTTAAATTTTGATAGTTTCATGGCTGAACATAGTTATCATAGATGTCATTTTGACCATTGTGTATATTTTAAGAGATTGGATAATGGCGGTTATATTATCCTATTGCTTTATGTTGATGACATGCTTGTTGTTGGGTCCAACATGCAACATATAAATGATCTTAAACAAAAATTAGCCAGGTCATTTGCTATGAAGGATTTGGGTGCAACTAAGAAAATTCTCAGTATGAGGATTACATGGGACATGAAAAATAGAACCTTGAATTTGTCCCAAAGTGAGTATATAAGGTGTTGAAAAGATTTAACATGCAGGATGCAAAAGCAGTTAGTACACCTTTGGCTAGTCATTTCAAATTGACTAAGGAGATGTGCCCAAAGGCACAGGAAGAGGTAAATAAAATGTCTAACATCTTGTATTCATCAACTGTTGACAGTCTAATGTATGCAATGGTTTGCACAAGGCCAGATATTTCACATGCAGTGGGAGTTGTGAGCAGGTTTATGAGTAATCCGGGTATGGAACATTGGAATGCTGTGAAATGGATTCTTCAGCATTTGAAAGGAACTACTACGAAGGCATTATGTTTCAAAGGATCTAATGTTGCTCTGAGTGGATTTGTTGACTCTAATCTGGCAGGTGATATTGATTCACAGAGGAGTACTACAAGGTATATTTTTACTATAGGGGGAACTGCAGTCAATTGGATTTCTAGGTTGCAAAAGTTTGTTGCACTTTCAACCACTGAAGTTGAGTATGTTGCTGCTACAGAAGCCAACAAGGAGATGATTTGGTTACAATGCTTTCTGGAGGAATTGGGTCAGACACAGGAGGATCGCCCATTGTATACTGATAGCTAGAGTGTTATTCATCTTGTGAAGAACTCTGCTTTTCATTCAAGGACAAAGCACATTCAGCTCAGGTACTACTTCATCCGGACTATTTTGGAGGAGGGTCAGTTACGGCTTGAGAAGATTCACACAAGTGAGAATCCTATCGATATGTTCACAAAGGCAGTTCCACGGGAGAAGCTGATTTCTTCATCAATTTATGTTGGTCTTCTTGATTGATAATTATGGAATTTATACCAGTTGTAAAGCGGAAAATCGCGATCGAACCCTAGTTGCTCTCCCCTCTTCCAACTCCGAGGAGAGAGAAGGGAGGTTGCTAGGGTTGATGGTTTTCACTTGGGAGACTTTACATTCAAAAGAGGGGTTGAAACCCACAAGATCCAATCCCACACAATACAAGATTGGATGCTAAATGAGTTTCAAGGGTTGAGAAAGCAAGGCTACCCTCTTTTGTAAAGAATGTTGATAAGAGAATTAAGCTAGGAATACATAGAAAGTGAGAAAGATTCGCTTATAAACTGAGATAGGGATATAGGATGAAGCTACAAACCTGGAATTAGCAGTAAAATGTCGATACGGCGCTGTCTAGCAAATTTGAGCAAAAGTTGACGGGACGATGGCGCCTGGCATGCACACGGTCCTCCGAAAAATCTGCGAAACGAAGGGGGATCTGTTCGTCTCTGCACAAGGATTCCAGATCTTCAATTTCAGCCGCGTACCTGCAACCTACACACAGAAAAGCAAAGATGATTGGGGGGTTAGGGATTAGGGGATTGCCTTTAGGTCAAACCCCAGTTTTGGAATTAACCAAGAAATGAGAAATTACTGTAAATGTAAATGTCTATAATGTAAAACAAGTACTAATACCTTGTTGTAAGGATGTTTGTATCCTTATGTGCGAAGGTATAGATGTTGTTGTTTGTTGTATGTTGTAGTATGTAGTAAGTGATCTCCTCTTCAATGGTTGAATCCTTGTCTTGAATGCAACACTTAGCCTTGAATGGAGACTTAGAAGGAATGCTTGAATGCTTGAATGTTTGAGTATAGTTTCCATGCTTGTACACATATGTCCCTCTTTTTCATCTACCCAAATGGGAGAGAAAAATGTAGTTTATATACTTGTCAATTAGGGTTAAAAGACTGATTTTTCCCGACCTTAGGCTGACCAGGAAAGATAATTTTCCAAATTGCAAACAAAAAGACCCGAAGTCCCAAAGGAGACCGGGCCCAAAATAGGGCCAGGGACCAGGGCGCTCTGGTCCCACCTCCCGGGACAGCAGGGTGCAAAGGAGGTTTAGGCCAGGGTGCTTGAAAAATGCAGTTTTTAGTGTCATAAACAGGTTTCGGGGTCTCCATTCAGGTTGCGTGTTGCGTCTCCATCGTGAAGACCAAAATGCAGTCGAAATTGCAAGTGTCACAATTTTAGGACGCTACACCAGTCAAATCCAAGTGTTTTATCCAGTGGATGTTGCATGTACAGTGGTGTCGTCTAGTATCAATCTCCAAGTGGGAGATTGTTTGGTGTAGAGCCTGATCAATCTCCAAGTGGGAGATTGTTGATATGTGGTGAAAGATTAGAAAAGTACTATACACTCATCATGTATCCTCGCTAGGGTTCGGGGCTGGACTGAGCCCTGGGACCGCCCGCGACGGGGGTTCGGGGGTGGCAGCCCCCAAGAAATTCTATTTTTTGGATGTTTTTGTTGATGAAAACTAACATTGTAATAAACCCCTAAAAAAGGTTGACTTTTTTTATTGCCCTAAAAACACATGTTATAAGCAGTTGGGATGCTTAAGGCATTATAAGGTTGATGTACTATTTTTGTTGGATAATAAGAAAGATTGGACGACTGTGTATGGTAGAAGTAACCCATTCTGGGTGAACCACGTTAAATCTTTGTGTTATCTATGTCCTATTTTATTCCTTTATCTTTTTGTAAAGCGGAAAATCGAACCCTAGTTGCTCTCCCCTCTTCCAACTCCAAGGAGAGAGAAGGGAGGTTACTAGGATTGACGGTTTTCACTTAGGGGAGACTTTACATTCAAAAGATGGGTTAAAACCCACAAGATCCAATCCCACACAATGCAAGATTGGATTCTAAATGAGTTTCAAGGGTTAAGACAGCAAGGCTACCCTCTTTTGTAAAGAATGTGGATAGAATGATCAAGCTAGGAATGCATAGAAAGTGAGAAAGATTCACTTATAAACAGAGATAGGGATATAGGATGAAGCTACGGACCTGGAATTAGCAGTAAAATGTCGAGACGGCGCTGTCCTGCAAATTTGAGCAAAATTTGATGGGACGATAGCGCCCGGTGTGCACACGGTCCTCCGAAAAATTCGCGAAACGAAGGGGGATCTGTTCGTCTCTGCACAAGGATTCCAGATCTTCAATTTCAGCTGCGTACCTGCAACCTACACACAGAAAAGCGAAGACGATTAGAGGGTTAGGGATTAGGGGTTTGCCCTTAGGTCAAACCCCGGTTTTGGAATTAACCAAGAAATGAGAAATGTTGTAAATGTAAATGATTGTAATGTAAAACAAGTACTAGTACCTTGTTGTAAGAATGTTTGTATTCTTACATGCGAAGGTGTAGATGTTGTTGTATGTTGTATGTTGTATGTTGTAGTATGTGATCTCCTCTTCAATGGTTGAATCCTTGTCTTGAATGCAACACTTAGCCTTGAATGGAGACTTAGAATGATCAATTGCTTGAAGGAATGCTTGAATGCTTCAATGCTTGAATGTTTGAATATTTGAATATTGCTTCCACCTTTTTTTTCATCCCTCCATATGAGAGAGGAAAATGTAGTTTATATACTTGCCAATTAGGGTTGATAGACTGATTTTTCCGACCTTGGGCCGACAAGGAAAGAGTATTTTCAAATTTGCAAACATAAAGACCTGAGACCCAAAAGAGACCGGGCCCAAAATAGGGCCAGGGACAAGGGCGCTGGGCGCCATGGTCCTGGGGGACTAGGGCGCTGGGCACCCTAGTCCTGAAGGACTCGGGCGCTGGGCACTCTGGTCCCACCTCCCGGGATAGCAGGGTGCAAGGAGGGATCAGGCAGGGTGCTGGAAAAATGCAGTTTTTGATGTCGTAAGCAAGTTTCGGGGTCTCCATTCAGGTTCCGTGTTGCGTCGCCATCGTGAAGACCGAAATGCAGTCGAAATTGCAAGTGTCACAATTTTAGGATGCTACATTTAGCCCCCACTTTAGCGAGAGTACAAGCGTATGCTCATACTTTTGGTAAAGTACAAGGAAACAACATTGAAAGACTTTCACCACGTCAAGGAGGCAAGACACACCAAGCCCCCAGTGGACTAAGGATCTTACAACTTCGATTGACAAAGTAAAAGGGAAGATCATGAGGGAGAACCATGACTGTCAGTAGTAAGGTTCCCTCACTATGAGTCATGCAAGAAAAATACCAAAAATTTTCAAGGCAAAGCTAAGTTAGCTAAGAAATTTTCAAGTATCCTGAAGGCATAGACGAGGTGTATGCCCCCCTACGTTAAAGCGATCGCACACGCCTCAACGGGGGTGATTGCTTTAAGGTAGTGATACACATAAGAAATGAGGAGGGAAAGGAGCACATTATTAAGTGTGAGATAAACCCAAGGATAATAGACACAAAACACAAAACACGAGGTGACTTCACTTTCCTCAAGGTCAATATGTTGTATGATAATTCATGTATATAATATGTATGTATGCATAATTGTTCTTCATTCCCCAATCAAGGAAGGTCACCTAGAAGAAGGGAACACATGTGTCTTTTGAGTCAACATGAGAGAGACCAAAAGAGATCTCAATGCTTTGCATCATCCTCAAGTAGACAACACTAAGGACAACAAATAGAAGAATGAGAATAACACATAGAAGAAGTAACAAAAGACAGGAGGAGAGAATCTGCTATGCTAATGAAACTATTCTAGCACGTCATCTACCCCCCGATCTTGCTGATCAATGTTTCGGGAAGGCAGGGAACACGCTAGAGGAGGAACATCCAACACAGCAGATGGAGCTATCACAAGATCCAAACAAGGGCTATGTTCATGTTCCAAGCCACGTTGTTCTTTTCTAGGAACTAGGATAAGTGCTTTAGAAAATTCATTAGATAAATGGTTATCAATATCAACAAGTTCATATTCACTATCAGAAGCAAGAGGAGTAACATTTTCATCATGAATAACATTTTCATCTATAGCATCATCAAGATTTATAAAAATAGGATCTTTAACTCACACAGGATCAAGACCATCATGCATCGTATGTTTAGGACACTTTGGAGAAAATGGAATAATGCTTGTTGAAGGTGTTTTTGGAGATTGTAAAGTTTGAGCAGCAGCTGCCTGAGCCCTAAGACGATGCTTTCATCGGTGTTCACGTGTAGAACGATTTCGTCTAGTCTTAGTAGGGAGTGGAGAAAATTGAGGAGGAGGAATGTTCTCATCCTTATCACTTGGGTGTTTAGGTTGTGGTCTCTTAGGCTGGATAATAGGAGAAGAGGAAGGTCTCTTCTCTCTATAAAAGGAAGGAGGAGGAACTGCTCCATATAAAGGAGGAATTTTTGGTTTAGGAAGAAGACCAAGTCCAGCATGACGAGGAGGTATAGGTCTACTTTTAGAAAGTTTATTCGGCATAGACATAGTCACATCCATAGGAATGGGTTGGGAATCTTCTTGAGGAAAAACATTAGTTTTATCTTTCAAAGGAAGAACTTCCTTCTCAAGAACAATAGGAATATCAAGTTTGGGTGTTCTAGGTTCACTTAGAGATAGGATCATATCTGTTTTCCACTTTTGATAAGATTTGAAAAGATGATCACTTCGCGGAGGAAGAGATTGGAATTGTTTAGGCCAAAAATAATCAATAGGAATGCTAGAAGTTCTTTCAGCTGGTTTAAAGAGACTATGATTGACAGTAACAACTTCACCATTATGGGGAAATTTCAAACACTTGTGAATAGGAGAAGCAATAGCTTTCATGGAAGATAGCCAAGGATAGCCTAGCTTCACACAAAATTGTTCGGATGAAGGAATAATAGCAAAGCTCACATCAAGGGATTTGTTATGAACTTCAATAGGTAATGTAATAGAACCAATTGCAGGAGAAGAAAATGCATCAAATAATTTCACAATCACATCTGTTTTGTCATAGATCACTTGATCCAATTGCAAAGTAAAAAGAAATTCTTTAGTAATAACATTAACCATGCAAGAAGGATCAATAAGCACTCCACGACAAGGTGTATTCTTGACTTTTGCAACTATGTGTAAAGGACCATCAGGTGCCCTGATAGTTTCACTAGAATCAAATGTGATGGAAGGTTCTTTAGGGTTTTCTTGCTGCTCTACAAAGTTAATCACATTCGGAGTCATAGACACAAGACCATCAGATGAGAAAGAGGAATCATTAGTCTCAATCGCATTAGAGGTATGAGAAGGTAATGGATCAGTAAAAATATGAAGATTTTGGTTAGGAGGAGCTACAGATGTGTTGCCTTTATCATTCACTCCCGAAATAGAGATAGTATTATTATCAATCAAATCTTGAATTTTACCCTTCAAAGTAAAACATTTTTCAGTATCATGCCCAGGTTGATGATGAAATTGACAAAAAGATTTGTTATCAAAATAGGGTGAATTAATCTTTGCAGGATCTATTTGCCTTATAGGAGGAAGAGTAAGCACATTTTGTTCCAATAACTTATTCATAATACTATGCAATGATTCATTCAAAGGAGTATACTTTCTTTCTTTCTTGGAAAACTTAGAAATAGGAGGCACACCTGATGCTGCATTCACATTGTTGTCGATGATGTTTTCATTGAATTTGATGGAATCTCTATTCGGTTTAAACTTTCCAAATGATTGTTGACTGCTATCACCCTTATCACTCGGAGCCATAGGATGTGATTGTTCCATTTGACTCACAGTCAGTTGATAATTGTGAAGAGTTGCACACAACTGTTGGAAAGAAGTAAACTCAGAAAATAGAAGTTTGTCTCGAATATCTTTTTGTAAATTAGAAATAAAGATTCTTTGAATATCATTGTCAGGCACTGGAAAAGAAATTTGAGCATACAAATGCTTATATCTACCAATGAAATCAGTCACTTTTTCTTTAACACCTTGTTTACAATGCATTAAATCAATCAAAGTAACTTTAGGACTTATATTGTTTTGAAATTGTTGAATGAAAGCATTTGCAAGTTGTTCGAAAGAAGTAATAGAATAAGAAGGCAATGAGCAATACCATTGTAGGGCTTTATCTCTTAATGTTCTAGTAAACAATTTCGCAAGCAACCTTTGGTCATAAGCAAAATTGGTACATATTGTTTGAAAAGTCTTAACATGTGTTAGAGGATCACCTTTACCATTATAAAGCTCCAAATGTGGGATTTCAACATGTTTAGGAGGGATAGCTCGAACAATGTCAAGAGAAAGTGGGCTCGCAACATCAAATGTGGGCACACTAAACTTAGATTGAATCATAGAGGCAATTTGTTGTTGTAAAGAAGAGACAGTTTGTGCAAGATTGTTAATGGTCGCTTCAGTCGAAGAATTCATATTAGATGTGTTAGATTGAGATGGAGGTATTATGTTATTGAAAGAAGGTATTGATTGAGAGTAAGGTGGCGGGACACTATGATAGTTAGTCATAGGAGAGGATTGGAAAGGAGGAACACTACAAGGAGGAATGGAATGGTTGAATGAATTGCCCCCTTGCGTCATGTTCATTTGTGGAGATGTAATAGGGACACTCATTGAAGGAATGAATGAAGAAGTCGGATTGAATGAAGGAAGAGGGTTAATTGAAGAGGAAGGATTGCCCCCATGACTGGTAATCATAGGCGGAATGTCGTGTATAGAAGTAGTCATTATGTTTGATGTAAAGGTAGGTATGCTAGCAATAGAAGTTGTCAAAGGAATAGAATGATTGACTTGAGTAGGAGGTTGTGTATAACCTAAAGTTTCAGCACAACTCTTCATAGGCATCACATTTGAATCCACAATGTGTGCAATACCACACAAAATATCAATTCCATTCTTATCACTTTGAAGCATATGTTTTAGACCCTCAATTAGAGGAAGAGCTTGACTATAGGGGTATTCTTGAGACATCCATTGTCGAAAATCGTCAAATTGATTATCCAATTTCGAAAGTTGTTCTACAGAAACCTCATGGAGAGATTCTTCATCATTAGGAGGATTAGAGGAATTACCCATGTCCTCGTTAAAAAGGCTATTCAAATTAGGTTCCATCTCCTCGGTAATTAAACCTCGGAAAGACTTAATTCTACGGCTTCGTCTAACGGGAATAGTGTAAGTAGGGCTTATTGTTGGAAAACTCATGCACTGGAGAGGGAGAGAAGATTTTGAATTTAGAGGTAGCAAATTTCAATAAAATCAGCCAATCTCCTAGATTTAAGCTGTTAAATGTAATCACGACAATCTCCCGAAATTTTGGAAAAAAAGTCAGGGACCGTGGCGCTCGGAGTGCACACGGTCCTCGCAAATTTTTTTGAAATTTGCAGGGATGAAAGTTATGATGATTTTAGAGCAAATCTGAAAAAATTGAGTGATTTTATGATCTGTAGATAGGCCAAATTAAAGTTGCAATCTCAAAATTGAACCCTACCAAGATTGTCGAAAAATGCAAAAATTTGAATTTTGAAAAAGAGAGGGAAACTAAAATTTTGAATTTTATGATTTTAGAGGGAATATCAAAAGCAATGCAAGTTTTGAAATTTAAAAGTTGACTCAATTTCATGCAAAATTCAATTTTGAAAGTGGAAATCAAAGTTGTTGTAATTAAGCACTTAATTTCAAAAGTCACAAATTGCAAGAATACTGAAATTTCGAATGAATGCCAACACACTTTTCAGATTTAGGACAGTAAGAACACAATTTTGACACAAAATTTCAATTTCAACAATTTTTGAATGATTAGAAGCCTTAAACCAAGCAATCACAAAACCAACTTTGACTCTAATTTTGAAAGTGTTAGAATTGATAAAATCAGCCAAAATTCTGGATTTTAGCAGAAAAATACAGTAAGATCTAGCTCCCGAAATTTCGGAAAAAATGTCGGGGACGATGGCGCTCGGAGTGCACATGGTCCTCGCAACTTTTTTCCAAATTTTCAGGGATGAAAGATATTATGATTTTGTTGCGGAATCCAAAGTTACAGCTGATTTGGAGATGTTTTGATCAGTGAAATTGTCGGACAAAGGTTGAATCAAGAGGGTTTCAAAAATTAGGGTTTTGACACTTAACCACTTAATTTTCAGAATTAAAGCACAAATATGAATTGATAATTTGTAATAGAAGGGTAGATCTGAAACAAGCATTAACAATTAAACATTTCGCAAGCTTAATTACTAAAAAGAAAATTTAGGGTTTTTATGCAATTAACCTCTAAAATTTTGCAAAAGATCAAACACGGAAATGTAATCAAGGAATCCAATTTTCAAATCTAACCATGAATAATCAGAAAGGATGTTCACGTCGGGTTCACCAAAATGTAGAGCGGAAAATCGAACCCTAGTTGCTCTCCCCTCTTCCAACTCCAAGGAGAGAGAAGGGAGGTTACTAGGATTGACTGTTTTCACTCAGGGGAGACTTTACATTCAAAAGAGGGGTTAAAACCCACAAGATCCAATCCCACACAATGCAAGATTGGATTCTAAATGAGTTTCAAGGGTTAAGATAGCAAGGCTACCCTCTTTTGTAAAGAATGTGGATAGAATGATCAAGCTAGGAATGCATAGAAAGTGAGAAAGATTTGCTTATAAATAGAGATAAGGATATAGGATGAAGCTGTGGACCTGGAATTAGCAGTAAAATGCTGAGACGGCACTGTCCTGCAAATTTGAGCAAAAGTTGACAGGACGATGGCGCCCGGCGTGCACACAGTCCTCCGAAAAATCCGCGAAACGAAGGGGGATCTGTTCGTCTCTTCACAAGGATTCCAGATCTTCAATTTCAGCCGTGTACCTGCAACCTACACACAGAAAAGCGAAGATGATTGGGGGGTTAGGGATTAGGGGTTTTCCCTTAGGTCAAACCCCAGTTTTGGAATTAACCAAGAAATGAGAAATGTTGTAAATGTAAATGATTGTAATGTAAAACAAGTACTAGTACCTTGTTGTAAGAATGTTTGTATTCTTACATGCGAAGGTGTAGATGTTGTTGTATGTTGTATGTTGTAGTATGTCATCTCCTCTTCAATGGTTGAATCCTTGTCTTGAATGCAACACTTAGCCTTGAATGGAGACTTAGAATGATCAATTTCTTGAAGGAATGCTTGAATGCTTGAATGCTTGAATATTTGAATATTGCTTCCACCTTTTTTTTCATCCCTCCAAATGAGAGAGGAAAATGTAGTTTATATACTTGCCAATTAGGGTTGATAGACTGATTTTTCTGACCTTAGGCCGACAAGGAAAGAGTATTTTCCAATTTGCAAACATAAAGACCCGAGACCCAAAAGAGACCGGGCCCAAAATAGGGCCAGGGACCAGGGCGCTGGGCGCCATGGTCCTGGGGGACCAGGGCACTGGGCGCTCTGGTCCCACCTCCCGGGACAGCAGGGTGCAAGGAGGGATCAGGCAGGGTGCTGGAAAAATGCAGTTTTTGATGTCGTAAGCAAGTTTCGGGGTCTCCATTCAGGTTCCGTGTTGCATCGCCATCGTGAAGACCGAAATGCAGTTGAAATTATAGGTGTCGCAATTTTAGGACGCTACACTTTTGTATTTAAATCTGCATATAATTGTTAGTTCATATTTGCTTCGGATATGCTTGAAACCCTAACAATGACTGGGTCCTGCATTAGACTTCACCATCCCAACACTGGTCATGGTTCTCGGTTGTCCTCCTCGCAACTTGATATGTTCCATGATCTTCATAGTCTTCTGTGGGATTTGATGTCACACCATTCACCGCCCATCCTCACCAATCAAAGCCTGCGACTTTACCAGGGTCTGCTTGCCACACAGTTTCGCCCACTCCGTCGGACCCATCTTCCACATAAAGTCCACCAAATCTCACCACCCTTTCCTTGCATCCTCCAACTGGGTTTCAACTAAGTGAGAGGCCGACCACACCACCAAAGGCTGCACTGCATCATTCCATCCACCTAAGCGTGCCATCTTTTAATTTTTTATTTATTTGACAACTTTATAAATAATTAACTTAATATTATTAATTAAAATAACTAATTAAGATATCCATGAATAATAATAATAAATTGGACAACTTAACTAATTTAATTAATTAATTAATTCCTCTCCAAAAATGGGGACATTACAATTCACCCCTCTTGAAATTGCTTGTCCCTAAGCAATCTCAGCTATAAGAGAAACTCTACTCCACCTGGATCCCAAGGGAAAAAATGTGTAATGTCCCTGCTATCACCAAAGAGCTCCTGTAACACCAACTGAATCTGCTGAATCAATTCAATGACCTTATCACATTTCACATGAGTATAAACCTCAAAAGGAAGTAAGTCAAGTAATTGTCCATACTTTCTCCCAACCTCTGCACAAAGTGATTCATCAAATAAACCATCCATCACATACTCACTACCCATCAAGTAGGTATGTCCCCACACACTCTCATGCCACTTAATAGCTTTTGTAGACCATGCCAAATCTGAAAGTGCATTGGGAATCAAAATAAGACAACCACTAACCCATGTTGAATCAAGAAAAATTGAGTAAACAATCAACAAGTTGATAGCTACCATATCATAAGAAATAGGTGCCCACACCAAATTTTTAATGTAGGCGTCTTTCTTAACACCCCAAGGTAATTCATGTGTGGTTGATCCCCTAAGAGTAAAACCCATGAAGTCGCTTTGCTCATCCATGATTGCACATTCTTTAACTTATTGATCATCATAAAAACCCAATGAAGCAACACGTGACTCCTCTAAAGTTGATTTGTAATCATAGTTAACTTCTTCATGCTCCATCTCTATGTCTTCTTTCATTGGAAGAAAGAGTGATCAAAGATATGCTTCTCTTTTCTGTATTGCTTGATCTATATGATTGCAACTCTCCTTGACCTTTTGTAAGTGTTGCCTTGTTTGGGCAACTAGCAACTTAGCTTGCCTATCTTTCATTAACCACTCATCACACATGCTTTGAGTCCTCTTTACATATTCTACATTATGATGCACAAAATCAGACCTTTTACTAGATGCATCATCAGCCCATGTCTCATGATTAACTTTCCAGACTTGAATGACATGCTCAGGCTCTTCTTCATGGGTAGGAATTGTGTCATTAATGGAATCAACTAACACACTAGAGGACACATTGTAATCACCAAAATAATTCTTACCATTACCCATATCAATCTCATCCTCAAACAAGTTGGTAACAACATCCCTATGGGTTAGTTTTATTAACTCACACTCTTCTTTATTTACTCTCATGAAATCAGATTGTGGGTGGTCAACATCTCCAACCTTTGTCATTTTTTTATCAATCCACACATCGTTGTCCTCAAGGGATTGCTCAAGTGTTTATAATGAGCTACTGATTGCATTCAAAAAATCAGAATTATGTTCCCTTTCGTCCCTCCTTATTGCATCATATAATTCATTTCTAACACCCAAATGTTGAGTGTCAACACTAGGAAACTCCATGCATCCATCTCTCACAGATGGAATGATGGTTACCTCAAGATAATACACAAAATGCTAACTGCTACTACAAAAATTAAAACTGTTAGAGATTGTAGTCTCTACACATTCGTCATCTTTGACGCTTCCAACTTGCATGCCAACATTGGTAGATCCTTCCTCAACCTTTTTGTCATTTACTAAGATGTCTACATAATGATTAAGCTCAATAGTTTGACTACCATGTAAATCGGCATGTGTGTAAGTCTCCTTAATCTCATTATCTATGCATTGCTGGTTAGGCTCCCAAAAACCTTTGCAAGTGAAGAATAGACTTTGTCTTCTCATTTCATTCTTACTCATTATGGGTGTTCCTAAAACCTGATCATTGAGTTTGGAAGTAGAACCATCTTCAAAATTTGTTTTAGTAGCTCTTCCATACCTACTCGCATTGTTCCCATGAGTGAATTATATCTTTTTAGATGAAATTTTCTCCTTATACACCCTCCTAATATACTTTACCAACCCAATCTCTTTAGGCCTACACGTGAAAAACAAGTTTTGATAATCATGAAGAGAGTATTGTGCTTTAAAAGCATCTGGCATTTTCTGATAGCCCTCAAGAAGTCAAGGAGCTTCCTGTTCAAAAATTTCCCTCATCTTGATGGCATCCTATTCAATCTCTTCCCTAGATTTGCCTACAGTACTGTAGTAACCCGTAACTAGAACTTATGTGTGCTGGTCACTCAAATGATGCAATGCAAGCTCTCAAAATATTTAATTAAAACCCCCAACAAGATGACAAGAAACCACTCTGATACCACTGAATTATCCTCTGTAGTGTATTGACTGAAAAAGAAGGGTACTTGCTAACAACCTATCTTTACGATCTGCGTGTTATACTAACAGAGTATCTCAGAAATTTTCAGTTTGATATGGAGTTTAATAAACACATTGTATACACCTAATAATGGTCTGAAGATAATTAATTGAATAAGCAATTATTTAATTAATCCCCCTTCCCAATTTAATTGAATTAATTAGCAATTTAATTAAATTCTCCCACTCATCTACTTATTAATAAATCTAAGAATTTATTTAATAGGTTCATTTCAATAGTCCCCTTTGATTAATTAACAAATTAATTAATCCCCCCCCCATCAAATTCATTTCTTCTAATCTCCTAATTAATTTATGAGTTGTTGAAAATTAATTAGCCTTTTCTTATTATTTGAATTTTTAAATTCAAATTCCCCACATGCCTCCTAACTTCTAACCACCTTACTACTCCAAAACCTAACCCATTCCATCTAACATTGGGTTTAACTAACCCTATCTTAGCTTGCACATCCTAACCTCTTTATCCTAGCCTCCTATGGTGTGTATACTCTCCCCTTGAGACACATGGCATTTTGGGCCACATGTCTCCTCTCTTGGAACTTGCCCTCTCATGAGCAAGGATCCTTAACACTTGTCACCACAAAGATGACCAATCTCCCTTCCTCCAATCTCTTCTCCAATCTCCTCCAATTTCACCCTTGATATCTTCAGACTCAATCTTCATCGTTGATTCCTTCCACCTCACCCCTGGATTTGGAAATCCTATAAATATCCCCCATGTTAGAGCACAAATCATCCCATCTCATTTGCATCTTATGTATTGTTATTATAGGCACATCCATCTTAGCATATCATTTGAGCATTATTATTATAGGTGATTGCATCTTAGATCTAACTTAATTTGATTATTTTCTAGCATAATTATTGAATCATGTAGCTTAATCAATTTCTTTTCTATCTTAATTGCATCATCATCATTTCAAATCCTCCATCTAGGTGTAGTCAAGTTAGTGGAATTTCTTATCCGAATCTAAGAGTAAATCCACACTCACATCTCTTAGGAGGCGACAGATCATTTTGTCATGGTTTTATCTTTCTTTGCTTTAAATTTGCAAACCATGCTTGTAATGATCTATTGAGTGTTTGTGTTGCAGCTGCAAGTATCACACTTCACAACCACGACATTTTGGCACCCACCGTGGGGGAGAAAATCTCATTTTTGGCCTCTTAAGCATCATCAAATGTTTATTTCTGGCAGGGTCTGAATCAGAATCTCGTACGAGTTCCTCTTCAGCCTCGTACAAGCTCCTTTGTGCACTTAGACGAGAATTATGTAATACTCATATGAGCTTTTAAGGATACCAAATACTTGTACGAGCTCCATTTTACAATCGTATGATCACATAAGGATACTCGTACGAACAGGTAAATATTGTCGTACAAAATTTTGCTTCTATTTTTTTAAAACAAATTGCATTTTAGGGTTTCCATGCTTTAATTTGATTATTACTAATGCTAACCCTGGTTTATTTGTGAGTTTTTCGACAGCCTAACTGGTTTTTGCATGATGATTTGTCAAAGATTTCGCTTGTCAAAGATTTATTTCATAAAAACACATCATGACTACTAACATATCCATCTTCCAGGTTGCCTAAAAAAACTCAACCAAACTTGGTGTATTCCTTAAGTTTTTCTAGGCACACTTATTTTGCTAATGGAAATGAACAAAATTGTCTTATGTGTTTTTCATGAGAGGCAAGTATGCTCTCACCTTTCTTAGGTGATTAGAAAATTAGACTCATCTTTTGCTTTCAATAGTGCATATCCTTAGTGGACCTGCCCTCCCAAGGAGCCTATAAGGCCAAAGCCATTAAGGCCGGTGAGAGGGGAACAACCCAAGTGGGAACGGCTAATGCCAAGTACTCGAACCCACTATAAAATAAACGTGATTTGATGAAAATAAAGTCAAAGACATTTCTCAAAAGTATCTCTCCTCCGTACCTTCAGGTATATCAAACCTTGGTTTTCAAGGCTGTGAGACCTCTTAATTAAGTTTATACCTCGACACGCTGAACGGATCCCTTACTAGTTCCAATTAAAATTAGAAGCTACTTGATTCACCTCTGAAAGGGGGATAATATTTGTCCAAGAGAGATAGTAAATCTCCCAAGGCACTTGCCATATCGTTCCCCCATTAGCATTTGGAGTCGGATAATATGCTGTTGAGAATCCATTGTGTGAGACTCAGTGGCCGTATTCTAATTAGCTATTGGGTGTGTACCTAAGTTTGCAACAAAAGGTTTTCTCTCTCACCCAATCTCCTTAGGATTTAGCATGTTGTTCTTGAGATCACATATCATATCATGTATTTGTTGTGTCTTCCTCCCTGAAACAGAAAATCAGACATCTAAAAAACTAGAAAACAGAAGCTAAACATCAAACTTCATTAATAAAAAATCTATCCAACAAAGTTTTTGTCTCTGTTCTATCCTCTGTCGTACGAAGTATCTAGTTTATCATTCATTCTAATGAGAATAGTCATACGAGTCATCTTAGCAGAAAACTTGGTGTTATCTTTTGTCATCTGGTCCTTTGAGAAAGCTCATATGAGTTTGTGCATTTGTCGTGCGAGATTTCTAGTTTATCATATGCGCCTGAATAAATTGTCGTCTGGGTTTTTCTAAACCGTTGTACGAATTTTTGTATCTAGCAATCCAAAGCTGTCATTTTTGCATGCCTTTTTTGGATCTGTCTTTTTTTCTTGGTAGCCTAAACACTTGATATCTGTCACTTTGTTCTTAGATTGTCTTTTTGGTTCACTTGGTCAAGTTATCATCTATCAAATTGGATTCTAGAAATAGACACCTCAAAGATTTTCAAGTACTCACCCTCAACAAGTTCAAGATTTAAATATCTCAAAATGCATTATCACACTCTTTGGAAAACTGATCAATCAAACATAGTTTCTCATCAGGATCTATCATCCTCTATCACTAAACTACAATGTTTGGTCAGGATAACCTTGTCCCACATCGTAGGATATATCGTTCCTATTGGACTTGGTTTTTACCAAAATCATCATTGCACTCCAAAACCGAAGATCGAAAAACTTGCAAACTTTTAAACACTTGAATCCTCTTTTCGTGTCATATCACTATATCATGTCTACCTTGATAGTTTATCACTTATCAAAATGAATTTTAGACAATCGAATCCTTGCACAATATCCAACACACGTGTATGCCCATTTTAACTAGGGCTCAGAGACGAAAGATTGCAGAAACAAAAACAGAAATGTTTGAAATAACTAAAGATTATAGAAACATGGAACACTAAGATGAAATACAAGTTGAAGAGGAAATAACATAACATGTCAAAGACATCAAAAAAGATCCTCAATTCAAGAAATTTATGAAGAAAATATTGGAGGGAGAAAAAGAAAAATATTTCCTAATGTTAGCAAAATCTAGTGCTACACTCCCCCAAGATTTTGATGTGAACAAATTGACACAAAAAAAGAGTGACCCCCCCTTAATAACAAACAATATGAGGATATTTTTGGTCTCAAAATTAATGACATGTCAATTCCTAGTAACACCAGAGCCAATGAGGAAACTTACATTCCCAAAAGGGATGAAGTAAAAATTCTAAATAACGTTCAATCCAATGAGGATACAAGAAGGGGTAGAGGTGATACAAGAAAAGATAAAGATCCTCCTAGAATGCAAAATCATGGTTATGCAAGAACAAATCATGTTGATAATCCTATCACAACTCTCACACAACAAATACAAATATTGCAAACACAAATTCAAGATATGTAGAGAGGAAATGTTAGAAGATACTCACTTCAAGAAATATGTCCTTATCCATTCGATAGGAATATAAACATGATACCATTTCCTATAGGTTTTGAAACTCCTAGATACGAAAAATATGATGGAAGCACTGATCCACGATAATTTTGCGCAATGAGTATGGAGTTTGCACATGAGGATACCTACTTGATGATATTATTTCCAAAAAGCTTAACTAGACTAGCTATGGAATGGTTCTCCAAACTTCCACGTGGAATCGGACCATTCTCAGAATTGGTGGATAAGTTTGTTTCACAATACTCATAGAACATACAACATGAAGTAACAATACTAGACCTATGTAATGCCAAACAAAAGAGTGGAGAACCTTTCATGATATTTTTATAGAGATGGAGATGGTTAGCTTCACGATATCCTCGTACAATGCCAGAGTATGAAAAAATGGACATATTCATCGACAACCTAAATGATCAAATGAGTTATCATATAAAAATGAAAGGACATCAAATTTTTGGAAAGATGATTGATAATGGAATTAGAATGAAGGAAGCCATGATAAAGAAGGGTGAGTTGAAAATATTCAAAGAAGGAGTTCATCCTCCTAACAACACTAACAACAACAACAATGATAAGCCAAAGTTTTGGAATATAAATCGTAATTTTGTCAATGATGGAATAGTGGATAACAACAATGTAAAACCAAAACAACCAGTTTTGAATTTATCCAATCACTCAACAACAACTTAGCAAAACAACAATCACCAAAAAGAAACTATCAAAAATTTCTTTCGAAGGTAATTTACAAACATTGGTGAACCCCTTGGATCCGCATTAAAAACACTTCTTGCAAATAAATTGATTACTTTGCCAGAAGGAAGGAACTACAAACCTCAAGTGAACCCCACTTGGTGGAACGACAATCATTATTAAAATTTCCATCAAAACAAAGGACATCACACAGATAATCATCAATGGTTGAAACATGTCATCCAAGATTTGAATGATAATGGAGTAATAACTGTAGATGGACATAGGACAAACGAATCTCATAAAACTTTTAAAACTCCGCTTCCAAACTATGAGAAGGGTGAATCATCAACAACACATAATGGTAAGTGTATGCATGTAAAATTCATCTTAATAACAATGTATCAATTAGAATCAAAGGGAAATCATGAATCCCTATCTAATCAATGAATCTAACAAACAAGACAATGAAATATTGCAATATTAAGAAATAAAAATTATAAATCATTCAAATCAAACTAAAACTCCCTATTCCAAGATTGCATATCGCTTCCATTGCTCTTCTCTTCTTTATGGTATGATGGCTCTCAATATTGCGCTGGTAACTTGCAAGTGACACAAAGATTCAAAGTTCGTGATTATTGAAAATAGAGATTGGATGCTCAATTTATAGATTTTTGGAGAAGATTGATTGAAAGGTGGAACAGATTGATCAAGAGGTGGAACTCGGGTGAGCTCACATGAAAATTGATAGTTGAACTGTTGATTGTAGGAGTGAAACTCAATAGATTGAATAGATTAATTGAGTCATCTGATTGAGAAAAAGTTGATTGAAGGAAGAAAAAGAATGATTGGAGGAAATAAAGAAGATGACAAAGAAAGCTTAATTTAGAAAAAAGCTAACTGAAAGATGGAAATAGAAGTTGAAGAGATAAATGATTTAATTAATTAATTTAGCATGTGCTTGCATTTAGATTTAGATTTTCAATTTAATCTTTGCATGAGATTTATTCAAATATTGAATTTATTTAATTCAATTTAGTATTTGAATATATTTAGAACTTGACTTTGATTTACAATTTGGTTTTTGAAATCATGCACATGTAATTGAATTTGGAAGAAATTAGAATAATATGAAATTAAATGAAATTAGAATTTGGGGATTTGGAAATGAAGAAATTAATTAGTTAATTAAATAATTTAAAGAGACTATTTAATTATTTAGAAATGAAATTTAATTAAATAATAAAGATTATTTAATTTAAAGGATTAAATCACAATTAATTAAATAATAAATATTTAATTAATGTTTTAGAAAAGGGTTGAATGATTAGATGATTAGAGATAGAGAATTAATTTATTTAAATATTAAAGATTATTTAAATTGGAGAATTGATTAGAATTAATTAAATAATAAATATTTAATTAATAATTAGAAAATGGTTCAAATGATGAAAGAATAAGAAATATAATAATTAGTAAGATTATGAGGAAATATGAAATTCGAAGAATAAGATTAATTAACTTAATTAAATAATTAAAGAATTATTTAACTAATTAGAGGAATAATTAGTATATGATAAATGAGACATTTTTAGGTGTCTACATTTGCCCCTCTTTGAGACAATGTCGAAACGATGTTGTTTCAAAGAAAACCAAAAATTCTACCCCAGTCTGCCCCGATGATACTTAGGGTGTAATGCCCCCTCGAGAGATTGTTTGTGCATTAAGACATGAATGATCTCTTGAAAAAAAGAAGAATGTGAGATGAAAGATAGAAGAATGGTTAGTTCATTAGAGATAGAAATAAGTGATGTGAAGATGATATTAAGATAGAATATGAGAGAATGAACCTTAGAATGAAATAGAATAATGTTAGATGATAATTAGAAGCAATTGAAGATGATAGAAAATGATTTAGAAAGAGATGATAGAAAAGAATCAACAAATGAGCAATAAGCAAATGAGATGAGAATGAAATTGAGTGAATCACGAACCTGTGTCATTATTTATTGTGCAATATATATTCATCACTGAGCCTTATTATTGAACAATGAATCTTAGCACATCAAGGTATAAGGAACCAAGATGTAAATATATCTCATTGAAGAAACAAACACGTACTAGACAAGGAGTGAACCCTCCATTCTGGGAATTACAATAGGGGTCAAGGTATGTGTGGCATCCAGTAGCTTAATGCTCCTATCACAGACACCCACTAGAGAAATTTCCCTAGAATTTCATCGGTTCACACCACAAACAACAAACAAAGAAAAAGATAATGCCCATCATGGCTCCTCTAGTCACTTGTGGACATCCTTGAGTAGCATAGGAACATAATTTGTTGCTAAATGATTAAAAAAATAAAGACTGACCCAGATAAAATTTAGTAGTTATACTAACTGTAAAGCGGAAAATCATGATCGAACCCTAGTTGTTCTCTCCTCCACTCCAAGGAGAGAGAAAGGAGGTCACTAGGGTTGACCGTTTTCACTTAGGGGAGGCTTTACATTCAAAAGAGGGGTTGAAACCCACAAGATCCAATCCCACACAATGCAAGATTGGATTCTAAATGAGTTTCAAGGGTTAAGACAGCAAGGCTACTCTCTTTTGTAAAGAATGTAGATAGAAGGATTGAGCTAGGAATGCATGTAAAGTGAGAAAGATTCACTTATAAACAGAGATAGGAATATAGGATGAAGCTGCGGACCTAGACTTAGCAGTAAAATGTCGAGATGATGTTGTCCTACAAATTTGTGCGAAAGTTGACGGGAAGATGGCGCCCGGCGTGCACACGGTCCTCCGAAAAATCCGCGAAACGAAGGGGGATTTGTTCGTCTCGGCACAAGGATTCCAGATCTCCAATTACAGCCGCGTACCTACAACCTACACATAGAAAAGAGGGGACGATTGGGGGGTTAGGGATTAGGGGTTTTCCCTTAGATCAAACCCCGGTTTTGGAATTAACCAAGAAATGAGAATGTTGTAAATGTAAATGATTGTAATGTAAACAAGTACTGATACCTTGTTGTAAGAATGTTTGTATTCCTACATGCAAAGGTGTAAATGTTGTTGTATGTTGTATGTTGTAAGTGATCTCCTCTTCAATGGTTGAATCCTTGTCTTGAATGCAACACTTAGCCTTGAATGGAGACTTAGAATGCTCAATTGCTTGAAGGAATGCTTGAATGCTTGAATGTTTGAATGTTTGAATATCGCTTCCACGTCTTGTACACATATGTTCTTCCTCTCTTTTTATCTCCCTTTTCTGAGAGAGGAAATGTAGTTTATATACTTGCCAATTAGGGTTGAAAGACTGATTTTTTCGACCTTGGGCCGACATAGCAACCTTATTTTCTAATTTGCAAACTTAAAGACCCGAAGCCCCATAAGAGACCGGGCCCAAAATAGGGCCAGGGACCAAGGCGCTGGGCACCATGGTCCCACCTCTAGGGACAGTAGGGTGCAAGAAGGATCAGGCCAGGGTGCTGAAAAATGCAGTTTTTGATGTCATGAACAAGTTTTGGGGTCTCCATTCAGGTTCAACATTGCGTCGCCATTGTGAAGACCCAAATCCAGTCAAAATTGCAAGTGTCACAATTTTAGGACGTTACATTTAGCCCCCACTTTAGTGGGAGTATAAGTGTACGCCCATACTTCCGGTAAAGTACAAGGAAACAACATTGAAAGAATTTCACCACGTCAAGGAGGCAAGACACACCAAGCCCCCAGTGGACTAAGGATCTTACGACTTCGATTGACAAAGTAAAAGGGAAGATCATGAGGGAGAACCATGACTGTCAGTAGTAAGGTTCCCTCACTATGAGTCATGCAAGAAAAATACCAAAAATTTTCAAGGCAAAGCTAAGTTCGCCAAGAAATTTTCAAGTATCCTAAAGGGATAGATGGGGTGTATGCCCCCCTACGTTAAAGCGATCGCACACGCCTCAACGGGTGTGATTGCTTTAAGGTAGTGATACACATAAGAAATGAGAAGGGAAAGGAGCACGTTATCACAAAGATTTAGCCCCCAAGTGTGAGATAAACCCAAGGATAATAGACACAAAACACAAAGCATGAGGTGACTTCGCTTTCCTCGGGGTCAGTATGCTGTATGATAATTCATGTATATCATATGTATGTATGCATAATTGTTCTTCATTCCCCAATCAAGGAAGGTCACCTAGAAGAAGGGAACACATGTGTCTTTTGAGTCAACATGAGAGAGACCAAAAGAGATCTCAATGCTTTGCATCGTCCTCAAGTAGACAACACTAAGGACAACAAATAGAAGAATGAGAATAACACATAGAAGAAGTAATAAAAGAAAGAGAGGAGGAGAGAGTCTGTTATGCTAATGAAACTAGTCTAGCACGTCATCTACCCCCCGATCTTGCTGATCAATATTTCAGGAAGGCAGGAAACACGCTAGAGGAGGAACATTCAACACAGTAGATGGAGCTATCACAAGATCCAAACAAGGGCTATGTTCATGTTCCAAGCCACGTTGTTCTTGTCTAGGAGCTAGGATAAGTGCTTTAGAAAATTCGTTAGATAAATGGTTATCAACATCAACATATTCATATTCACTATCAGAAGCAAGAGAAGTAACATTTTCATCATGAATAACATTTTCATCTATATCATCATCAAGATTTATAAAAATAGGATCTTTAACTCGCACAAGATCAAGACCATCATGCATCTTATGTTTAGGAGATTTTGGCTAAATTTTCGGCTGAGGAGAAAATGGAATAATATTAGCTGAAGGTGTTTTTGGGGATTGCAAAGTTTGAGAAGTAGCTGCCTGAGCTCTAAGACGCCACTTTCGTCGGTGTTCACGCGTAGAACGATTTCATCTAGTCTTAGTAGGAAGTGGAGAAGATTGAGGAGGAGGCATGTTCTCATCCTTATCACTTGGGTGTTTAGGTTGTGGTCTCTTAGGTTGGATAATAGGAGAAGAGGAAGGTCTCCTCTCTTTATAAAAGGAAGGAGGAGGAACTGCTCCATATAAAGGAAGAATATTTGGTTTAGGAAGGAGACCAAGTCCATCATGACGAGGAGGTATAGGCCTGCTTTTAGAAAGTTTATTAGACATAGACATAGTCACATCCATAGGAATGTGTTGGGAATCTTCTTGAGGAAAGACATTAGTTTTATCTTTCAAAGGAAGAACTTCCTTCTCAAGAACGATAGGAATATCAAGTTTGGGTGTTCTAGGTTCACTTAGAGATAGGATCATATCTGTTTTCCACTTTTGATAAGATTTGAAAAGATGATCACTTCGCGGAGGAAGAGATTGGAATTGTTTAGGCCAAAAATAATCAATAGGAATGCTAGAAGTTCTTTCAGCTGGTTTAAAGAGACTATGATTGACAGTAGCAACTTCACCATTATGGGGAAATTTCAAACACTTATGAATAGGAGAAGCAATAGCTTTCATGGAAGATAGCCAAGGATAGCCTAGCTTCACACGAAATTGTTCGGACGAAGGAATAATAGCAAAGTTCACATCAAGGGATTTGTTATGAACTTCAATAGGTAATGTAATAGAACCAATTGCAAGAGAAGAAAATGCATCAAATAATATCACAACCACATTTGTTCTGTAATAGATCACTTGATTCAATTGCAAAGTAAAAAGAAATTCTTCAGTAATAACATTAACCATGCAAGAAGGATCAATAAGCACTCCATGGCAAGGTGTATTCTTGAGTTTTGCAACTATATATAAAGGACCATCAGGTGCCCTGATAGTTTCACTAGAATCAAATGTGATGGAAGGTTCTTTAGGGTTTTCTTGTTGCTCTACAAAGTTAATCACATTTGGAGTCATAGACACAAGACCATCAGATGAGAAAGAGGAATCATTAGTCTCAATCACATTAGAGGTGTGAGAAGGTAATGGATCAGTAAAAATTTTAAGATTTTGGTTAGGAGGAGCTACAGATGTGTTGCCTTTATCATTCACTCCTGAAACAGAGATAGTATTATTATCAATCAAATCTTGAATTTTACCCTTTAAAGCAAAACATTTTTCAGTATCATGCCCAGGTTGACGATGAAATTGACAAAAAGATTTGTTATCAAAATAGGGTGAATTAATCTTTGCAGGATCTATTTGCTTTATAGGACGGAGAGTAAGCACATTTTTTTCCAATAACTTATTCATAATACTATGCAATGATTCATTCAAAGGAGTAAACTTTCTTTCTTTCTTGAAAAACTTAGAAATAGGAGGCACACCTGTTGCTGCATTCACATTGTTGTTGATGATGTTTTCATTGAATTTAACAGACTCTCTATTCGGTTTAAACTTTCCAAATGGTTGTTGACTACTATCACCCTTATCACTCGGAGCCATAGGATTTGCTTGTTCCATTTGACTCACAGTCAGTTGATAATTGTGAAGAGTTGCACACAACTGTTGGAAAGAAGTAAACTCAGAAAACAGAAGTTTTCTCTAATATCTTTTTGTAAATTAGAAATAAAGATTCTTTGAATATCATTGTCAGGAACTGGAAAAGAGATTTGAGCATACAAATGCTTATATCTACCAATGAAATCAGTCACTTTTTCTTTAACACCTTGTTTACAATGCATTAAATCAATCAAAGTAACTTTAGGACTTATATTGTTTTGAAATTGTTGAATAAAAGCATTTGCAAGTTGTTCGAAAGAAGTAATAGAATAAGAAGGCAATGAGCAATACCATTGTAGGGCTTTATCTCTTAATGTTCTAGTAAACAGTTTTGCAAGCAACCTTTGGTCATAAGCAAAATCGGTACATATTGTTTGAAAAGTCTTAACATGTGTTAGAGGATCACCTTTACCATTATAAAGCTCCAAATGCGGGATTTCAACATGTTTAGGGGGAATAGCTTGAACAATGTCAAGAGAAAGTGGGCTCGCAACATCAAATGTGGGCACACTAAACTTAGATTGATTCATAGAGGCAATTTGTTGTTGTAAAGAAGAGACAGTTTGTGCAAGATTGTTAATGGTCGCTTCAGTCGAAGAGTTCATATTAGACGTGTTAGATTGTGATGGAGGTATTATGTTATTGAAAGAAGGTATTGATTGAGAGTAAGGTGGTAGGACACTATGATAGTTAGTCATAGGAGATGGTTGGAAAAGAGGAGCACTACAAGGAGGAATGGAATGGTTGAATGAATGGCCCCCTTGTGCCAAGTTCATTTGTGGAGATGTAATAGGGACACTCATTGAAGGAATGAATGAAGAAGTTGGATTGAATGAAGGAAGAGGGTTAATTGAAGAAGAAGGATTTCCCCCATGACTGGTGATCATAGGCGGAATGTCTTGTATAGAAGTAGTCATTATGTTTGATGTAAAGGTAGGTATGCTAGCAATAGAAGTTGTCAACGGAATAGAATGATTGACTTGAGTGGGAGGTTGTGTATAACCTAAAATTTTGGCAAAACTCTTCATAGGCATCACATTCGAATCCACAATATGTGCAATACCATGCAAAATATCAATTCCATTCTTATCACTTTGAACCATACATTTTAGACCCTCAATTAATGAAAGAGCTTGACTATCGGGATACTCTTGAGACATCCATTGCTGAAAATCATCAAATTGGTTATCCAATTTCGAAAGTTGTTCTACAGAAACCTCATGGAGAGCTTCTTCATCATTAGAAGGATTAGAGGAATTACCCGTGTCCTCGTTAAAAAGGCTATTCAAATTAGGTTCCATCTCCTCAGTAATTAAACCTTGGAAAGACTTAATTCTAAGGCTTCATCTAACGGGAATATTGTAAGTAAGGCTTATTGTTGTAAAACTCATGCACTAGAGAGGGAGAGAAGATTTTGAATTTAGAGGTAGCGAATTTCAATAAAATCAGCCAATCTCCTAGATTTAGGCTGTTAAATGCAATCACGACAATCTCTCGAAATTTCAAAAAAAATGTCTGGGACCATGGCGAACGGAGTGCACACGGTCCTCGTAACTTTTTTCAAAATTTTCAGGGATGAAAGTTGTGATGATTTTAAAGCTAATCTGAAAAAATTGAACCCTACCAAGATTGTTGAAAAATGCAAATTTTGAATTTTGAAAAAGAGAGGGAAACTGAAATTTTGAATTTTATGATTTTAGAGGGAATACTAAGAGCAATGCAAGCTTTGAAATTTAAAAGTTGACTCAATTTCATGCAAAATTCAATTTTGAAAGTGGAAATCAAAGTTGTTGCAATTAAACACTCAATTTCAAAAGTCACAAATTGCAAGAATTTGAATAGAGCACTGAAATTTCGAATGAATGCCAATACACTTTTCAGATTTAGGACAATAAGAACACAATTTTGACACAAAATTTCAATTTCAACAATTTTTGAATGATTATAAGCCTTAATCCAAGCAATCACTAGACCAACTCTAACTTTAATTTTGAAAGTGTTAGAATTGATGAAATCAGCCAAAATTCTGGATTTTAGCAGAAAAATACAGTAAGATCTAGCTCACAAAATTTTGGAAAAAAATGTCGGGGACAATGGCGCTCGGGGTGCACACGGTCCTCGCAACTTTTTTCCAAATTTTTAGGGATGAAAGATATTATGATTTTGTTGCGGAGTCCAAAGTTACAGCTGATTTGGAGATGTTTTGATCAATGAAATTGTCGATCAAAGGTTGAATCAAGAGGGTTTTAAAAATTAGGGTTTTGACACTTAACCACTTAATTTTCAGAATTAAAGCACAAATATGAATTGACAATTTGCAATAGAAGGGTAGATCTGAAACAAGCATTAATAATTAAACATTTCACAATCTCAATTACTAAAACAAAAATTTAGGGTTTTTATGCAATTAACCTCTAAACTATGCCCAACAACTAGCCCTGGAAAAAATTAGGGCCAAAGGACACCAAAATTCTCATGTTGCAAAATATCAAACATGGAAATGTAATCAAGGAAGCCAATTTTTCAGATCTAACCATGAATAATCAGAAAGGATGTTTCACATTGGGTTCACCAAAATGTAAAGCGGAAAATCGTGATCGAACCCTAGTTGTTCTCTCCTCCACTCCAAGGAGAGAGAAAGGATGTCACTAGGGTTGACGGTTTTCACTTAGGGGAGGCTTTACATTCAAAAGAGGGGTTGAAACCCACAAGATCCAATCCCACACAATGCAAGATTGGATTCTAAATGAGTTTCAAGGGTTAAGATAGCAAGGCTACCCTCTTTTGTAAAGAATGTAGATAGAAGGATTGAGCTAGGAATGCATGTAAAGTGAGAAAGATTCACTTATAAACAGAGATAGGAATATAGGATGAAGATGCGGACCTGGAATTAGCAGTAAAATGTCGAGACGATGCTGTCCTGTAAATTTGAGTGAAAGTTGACGGGACGATGGCACCCGACGTGCACACGGTCCTCCGAAAAATCCGCGAAACGAAGGGGGATCTGTTCGTCTCGGCACAAGGATTCCAGATCTTCAATTACAGCCGCATACCTGTAACCTACACAGAGAAAAGAGAGGACGATTGGGGGGTTAGGGATTAGGGGTTTGCCCTTGGGTCAAACCTCGGTTTTGGAATTAACCAAGAAATGAGAATGCTGTAAATGTAAATGATTGTAATGTAAACAAGTACTGATACCTTGTTGTAAGAATGTTTGTATTCCTACATGCGAAGGTGTAAATGTTGTTGTATGTTGTATGTTGTAAGTGATCTCCTCTTCAATGGTTGAATCCTTGTCTTGAATGCAACACTTAGCCTTGAATGGAGACTTAGAATGCTCAATTGCTTGAAGGAATGCTTGAATGCTTGAATGATTGAATGTTTGAATATCGCTTCCGCATCTTGTACACATATGTTCTTCCTCTCTTTTTATCTCCATTTTCTGAGAGAGGAAATGTAGTTTATATACTTGCCAATTAGGGTTGAAAGACTGATTTTTCTGACCTTGGGCTGACATAGCAACCTTGTTTTCCAATTTGCAAACTTAAAGACCCGAAACCCCATAAGAGACCGGGCCCAAAATAGGGCCAGGGACCAGGGCGCTGGGTGCCATGTTCCTGGGGGACCAGGGCGCTAGGCGCCATGGTCCCACCTCCAGGGATAGCAGGGTGCAAGGAGGATCAGGCTAGGGTGCTGAAAAATGCAGTTTTTGATGTCATGAACAAGTTTCGGGGTTTCCATTTAGGTTCAGTGTTGCATCGCCATCGTGAAGACTCAAATGCAGTCAAAATTGCAAGTGTCGCAATTTTAGGACGTTACACTAACCTTGTGCCTTCGTTCTTAGTTGCTTGATGTGATGGTTGATAATGTTTGATCTTAGAAAGTTGCAGACCCTGTTTAAGACTAACCTGTCTGATTTCAAGTGTATCCTCTTCTATTTAAGACAAGATAATGATCACTTTGATATGAATATGATACAATTGATAAGACAGTTTGATCAGTTGATTGCAGATGTTTGACTGGAAAGTCGTATCCTTTGTTAACTTCATGTGAAGTGTTTGCTAGATATCTCCTAGGGTATTTGTTTCTTGCAAGACATTTTATTGCAAGTTTTTTTTGATTGATTGATTTTTTATTTTTAGTTCTTTTCCAAGAGCTTTTTTTATGTTTTGGATTACGTAGATCGATATTTGAATATTTTTGATTGATTTTTTCAGGATCGTATATGGATGTTTTTTTATTTTTAAAGGATTGTTTTGCAGATGTTTTCAATTGTTTATGTTTTCCATATTTGAATGTTTTTGATTGATTTTTTTCAAGATCGTATTTGAATGTTTTTGGTTGATTTTTTTTTTCAGGACGTTGTATGGATGTTTTTGGGATTTTATGGTTTGTAATGTTTTTGAATTTTGAGTTTTTCATTGTTTTTGGATTTTGTTGAAGGACGTTATATGATTTTTATGATTTTTTCAGGACTTTATATGATTTTTAGGATTTTGATTTTTTCACTATTTTTGGATTTTTAGTTTTTCAAGACTTTATATGATTTTTTGGATTTTTTCAGGACTATATCATTTTTTGGATTTTTTCAGTTATGCCCCCAATGTGCAGACCTGTATGACATGATGATCTGTAGAATGCATGTGGAGACAATGATTTTTTGGCATGACCTATGTTAATGCAATATGCATCATGAAGCTGCATTTCCTATTCGACAAGGTTGATTGTGTTTATTGTATCATTTGTAATACACCAATTGAAATGGAGTTGCAAAAAATTTCATAGATAAGTGGTCAATTGATCCCTAAGGTCCCTTGGAACATTCATCTCAACACACATAGTGACTAGGATTTACAAATGGAGACGCGGAAAACTTCCCCATTGGTTCTTGAAACTTTGATCTTCTTTTTCCCATGTGTGTGCAGATGAGTTAATTCTTTCTCTTGTGTTCACTAAAGATCCTTAGCATCCTATATGACTAGCTACATGAATTATTCTAACTTCAAAAGCATCCCTAATAGAGCCTCATTGCCAGCAAGCCTTGAGAGCTCCGATGAGGTTATAGACTATAATTTCTCAAATATTGCTCCATTGCCAGTAGGCGTTCATAGCCCTAATCAAGTTACTTGTATGTTCCCATAGTCAAGCTTTTTATCACATTTGTATACATGATATTTCAATTATATATCATTGCTCTTTTGCCTTGAGATGGATATTTGGCATAGCTCTTTTTATTTTTATTTTCTTGCCTTGACTTGTAAGTAATGAAACCTACTTGGGTGTGACAATTATAGCAGCGCTAAAGTAGAATTTTAGATTTTTCACTAGTCATATGATCAACTAGGTGTCTCGAGTGAATTAGAGATTTATTGTGTTTGAGATATAGCAATTGATAGATTTTGGGTTAACAAGTCTCAAATAGTGAAATTTCTACCCAACCATAAGTAAAGTGTCGTCACAGGGTAATGTTGAAAATGAATGACCTTAGGATCTCAAAGACTTCATGTCCTAATATCTAAGAAAGGAGATGGCCCTTTCTTCTCTTAAATGCAAATGAATGTTAAACTTGGATAGTTGCCTTGTTTTATTGATGTTACTATATGAAAATGCAAAAAAAATTGAGAATGCGATGCGTTTAAAAAAGAATCTATATGTAATGTAGTGTTTTAAATGATATTATATGCAATGCAGAAAGTAAAACCTAAACTACACATCCCTTAGGTATAATATCACTTCAGGTGCATGTTGTTCATAGGGTCAGAGAGTGGATCTCCCTCCATGGTAGCCAAATTATATGCTCCATTGCCTATGACCCTTGTTATAATGAAAGGACCTAGCCAATTAGGTTTGAATTTCCCTAGCCTTTCTCATTCCGCTAGGTTCCTTTGATTCTCTTTAAGTATTAGATCTCCCACTTGAAAAGTTTATGGGCGGACCCATTTATTATAACTCCGTCTCAGTCTGTTTTTATATCCTTGTAAATGGTTAAACATTGTTTATCTTTTTTCATCAAGGATTTCGAGTTCTTGTAACCTTGCTACCCTGTAGTCTTCCTCTGATATGATGTTCTGTAAGGAGACTCTTAGAGACAGTATTTCTATTTCAATGGGGAGTATCGCTTCCATACCATAGATCAAGGAATATGGTGTTACTCTTTTCAGTGTTCGTACTCCTGTTCTGTAAGCCCAAAGAGCGGGATTTAACTAGAGATGTCAGTCTCGTCCTATGTTAGTGACTACTTTCTTAAGAATTTTCAATATTATTTTATTTGTAGCCTCTGCTTGTCCATTACTTTGCGGATAATATGTTGTGTTAAATTTCTGTTGTATGTGAAATTTGTCACACAACTCTTTCACTTCCTGGTTTTTAAATGGACATCCATTATTTGTAACAAAGAACATTGGAACTTTGTATCTACATATAATGTAGTTGAGCATGAATTTTGATATCTGCTTTCTAATGGTGTATGTAAGAGGAATTGCCTCAACCCATTTGGTAAAGTACTCAGTGGCTGTCAAGATGAACTTGTGCCCATTGGAAGAAGTAGGGTTGATTTTACCGACTAGATCTAATCCCCATTGTGAAAATGGCCATAGTGATGTAATGGGTTGAAGATCTTGTGCTGGTGCATGAATGAGGTCTCCATGCATTTGGCATTGTTTACACTTTTGTATATACTTGTAAGCATCCTTTTCCATAGTTGGCCAGTAATAACCTATTCTCAACAATTTCTTTGACAATGGTGGACCACTTTGGTGAGCCCCACAAATTCCATCATGGACTTCTTTTAAAGCAAGGTACGCTTCATTCTCATCCAGACATTGGAGAAGAGTTCCATCGAAACCCTTTCTATTCAAAGTATCAGCTATAATGGTGTATCTAGATGCCTGGCGAATAAAGGTCTTCTTTTGATTTTTGGACAAATCCGGTGACATGTATTGAGTATGTAAATATGTATATATTTCATTATACCAAGGTGATTCTGGACCCACAATGGCACATACATATTCTGATAGGGGAGTCTCATATGTCAGTAGCATCAACTGTTCTATGATGAACTCAAATTGAGTTTCGTTAGTAGTCATATTCAGAAGAGATCCTATGGTAGCCATTGCATCTGTTGCCTTGTTTTCTGTCCTTGGGATCTGTTTGAAGGTAATTTTTCTAAAATGCTCCTCATAATCTTCGAACAACTTCTTATAAGGCATGAGTTTATCATCCTTTGTGTTGTAATCATCATTGACCTAGTTTAGAATCAACTGCTAATCACCATAAACCTATAACTCTTGTATTCTCCATTGTATAGTTGTACAAAGTCCTATGAGGAGAGCTTCATATTCAACCATATTGTTGGTGCATTGGAAATTGATCCTAAATGACTTAGGTATAATGTCCCCTTGAGGAGTAATGAAGAGAATCTCTGCTCCAGATCCATTACTTGTATATGACCCATCAAAGTATAATTTCCACATTACAGAGGTAGTTAATGTCAACATGGATTCATCTGGAAAGTCTATCAACAATGGGTGATTGTCCGATAAAGGAGCCTCTTCTAATTGATCTGCTCTATATCAAACTCGCTCAGGATCATAACCCACTTAGCCAATTGCTCGGTCAATATTGCTCTGCTCAATAGGTACTTGAGTGGGTCAAAGCATGCAATGAGTTGTACCTTATGACTCAACATGTAATGTCTGAGCTTTTGGGATCCAAAGATTACTGCTAAGAATGCTTGCTCTATAGGGGTATAATTAAGCTCATAGCCGATCAGAGTCCTACTTATATAATAAATGGCTCTTTCTTTTCCATTTTTGTCATGATGTGCCAATAGAGCTCCTAGAGATGAGTTTGTTGCTAATATGTATAACAATAGAGGTTTTCCTGGAGTAGGAGATATTAACACCGGTGTGTTCAAAAGATAATCTTTCACAGCTTGGAAAGCTTCTTGGCATTATTCTGTCCATTTAAAAGTAACTCCTTTCCTAAGTAAATGCTAGAATGGGTGACGCTTATCTGTCAACTATGCTATGAATCTCCTTATGGATTGCAATCTTCCTTGTAACCCTCTGAGTTGTTTAAGTGTTGACGGAGGTTGCATATCAATGATTTCCTTGACCTTGGTAGGGTCTATTTCAATTCCTCTATTTGACACTATAAACCCTAATAGTTTACCCATTGTTACGCCAAACACACACTTCTTCAGGTTTAATGTGACATTATACTGTTCCAACTGATCAAATATCTGTGTAAGAACTGCAAGGTGACTTTCTCTTATTTGTGATTTAACCAATATGTCATCCACGTAATCTTCCATTATGTTATGGATCATGTCATGAAACAATGTTGTCATGGCTCTTTGGTATGTTGCTCTACTATTTTTGAGACCAAATGGCATCACATTCCAATAGTATGTTCCTCATGGGCATGTAAAGGTCATTTTATGTTTATCTTCTTGTGCAATTTTAATCTGGTTGTATCTTGAAAAACCATCCATTAAGGATAGCATCTCATTTCCAGTTGTTAGGTCAACTATCATGTCAATATTAAGTCATCCTTAGGACAAGCTTTATTTAGATCTTGGAAATCAGTACAAATTCTTATGCCTCCTATGGGCTTAGTCATAGGTACCAGGTTGGATATCCATTCTGCGTAGTCAATAGGTCTAATAAAACCTACATCCAGCAACTTTTCTAGTTCTATTTTAACTAGTAATGCGATACTTGGATGCATTTTTCTTAATTTTTGCTTGTAAGGTTTAACTCCCGATATCAAAGGTAACTGATGCAACACTAATTCAGAGTCTAAGCCTGGCATGTCTGAATAGGACCAAGTAAAGTTGATAGGTCTTTGTTTGAAAAAATGAATGAATCTGTCTTTTTCTTCTTTTCTTAGTGATTTTGTCAGATGGATGTTATGTACAACCTCCCCTTCTGTTATGTTTACTTCTTTTGTTTCCTCTATAAGTAATGTTCAACTTTCTCTTTCCCTAGGAAGATTACCCAAGTCACTCTTGCCATTATGGGTAGTTTTATCCTTATCTTTTGTTACAAAAGCACTCTCTTCTCCAAAGTGAATGCAATACTTGTGCCTTGTGTAAGATTTACTACCATAGACTGGAAGGCATTTTAATCTATATCTTTGTCCACTATCGAATCTTGAAGTACTTTGTCCAGTATAGCTCTATGAATGGGTGAAATACGCAATAGTTTGAATAATGATATAAGTGCTAGAGTTTTCTTAAGTTGCTCAACAACATTGTAAGTCCCGACTGCTGGTGGTTGATTTTGTGGTATCCCTTGTAAAGTTACCTTTGATCTGCGAGTAACTACTGCATAGTCTCTATCTCTAGGAGTTATGGTGATTGTAGCGACTGTATCATTTGACTTACAAGATTTGTCTATATCATAGGCTATTTTATCAAGATTTATGTTAAATCCCTCTTCATAGTCTTTATGTGTATGTTTCACATCCATAATGTGCTCTATGAGTTCATCTTCAAACCAACCTGAGTGAGATGGTTGATCATGCCCCTAATCTCTGAGACAAATATTTATATCATCATCGTACTTCGGTGCCTCTGATATCATGCAAATTTGGTTATCAGTTGCATTAGTGTCTTGATGTTGGTCATCTTGGTCAAGTGTTTCTTGTGAATCATTGTTTGCTATATCTCCTAAGCTAATGGCATGAATAGTGTAGTCATATGAGACCTTTGTGTAGTTAGTTGTATTGTCTTGGGTACGTGATGTGGTAGCTTTCCCTTTGTCATGCTTAACAAAAGGATCCTTAAAAATCATATGATTTGTGTTTGTTGAGGTTTTATTAGTATCAATTGTGATGTCCCCTTGGTCTATCATATCTTGGACTAAGTTTTTCAATTTGTAGCAACTTGCTATTTTGTGACCTTTAGTCTGATGATAACGTAGAAATCATTATCATTCTATCACATGGGATTGAAAGGGCCTGGTTCATACACTCTTACCTCAGGTAAAGTGATCATGTTTGTCTATATTAACTTTTTGAGAGCTAACTCAATAGGTTCTCCTAGAGGTGTGTAATTTCTTCTTGGAGCATTTACCCTGGGGTATCTTGTGTTCATGTTTTGTGTAGCATTTGCATTTTCTGAGGTTGTGTTATTCCCTATATGTGGATTAGATGACTAACTCGTTCCCAAAGATAAAACGGTTTGAGTTTTGTTTATCATTCTGGTGTCTACAATACCATCATTGGTCACATTTTTGTTTTTTGACCAAAACTTAGATTTGTCATTGTTGTTGTTGTTGCCATACATAAGACCTTGTTCTACTAGTCCCTTCTCACATTTGAGAGCCTTTTCCATGATTTGTTTGAATGTGGTTAACATTGCATTTGTATTGGATATTTAATCTTAGGAATCAAATTTTCTATGAACATATCCACTTGCTCTGTTTCTGGGATAATTGTCTTGCATCTCCTATAGAGAGCCCTCCATCGTTGTATGAAGGATGCAAATGTTTCATTCTCATATTGTTTAGCGGAACACAAATCGATCAAAGTAACTCGGGTGTCAATGTCATGCTAGAAGTTTGCAATAAATTGTTCAGCTAATTCTCCCCATGATGTGATAGTTGGTGGTAAATGTGAAAACCACTCTAAAGCCAACCCTCACAGACTTTTAGGAAATAATCTCATTAGATAAGTATCTTCTGAGGCAACCTCTATACATGTCATAAAAAATTCTCTGATATGGTCTCTAGGATCACCCTTCCCTTGATATCTATCAAATTTACGCATTTCAAAATATTGTGGGAAAGGTGGCATGTATAATGTGTGATCGAATGGATAAGGATGTAAGTCCTGCATTATGTAGCTCTTTTTATTGTTACCAGTTTGCATGGTCATCATTTGTTGTTGTAAATTGTGTATTTATTATGTCAAAATATATGTTTGTGCCAAAGGTATACCTTGTGTTTGTGTATGTCCCACAAAAGGATTCATGGTTGCATAACTAGGAGGTTGTTGGAAGGTACCAAGATTATAACCTTGTGTGTTGTGCGTTCCACTAGGTACTATGAAATAGGTGATATGTGAACCCATGTTTGGTTGAGTTGTAATTGTTGTTTGTGTTTGAATAGGTGTTGAGACACTTGATATTATCGGTATGCTTTGTGATGGTATACTAGCATTGATCATCGAGGATGACACACTTTTTTGACCATTTGCATTTGTGTTGACATTTGTTTGGATAGGTACTTTTTGAGGAAAACTGGAGGTTGTTGCTTGTATCTGTGTCAAGGGTGGTGTTTGACTGTTATCTTGACCTAAATTTTTTCCCGGTGGTAAGATTTTTGTGACGTCAAAATCCTCAGGTAGTTTTGCCCTATTTTGTATTAACAATGACATATACTTGTCCCTATCGCTATGTATAAGTGCATCTAGGATCATGAGGACATGTGGGTCTTGTTGTGCGGACTCAATTTCTTCCTTTGTCAAATGTTATGGTAATTTTTTTATGGTGGACATTGTCTGTGTACCTGAGTGTTGACTTGTTGACATGTCCATATTCCAAGTAGGGTTTACAGACTGTGTGTTGTTCGAGTCCATTATTCCTTTCGCTTTTTGCGACCTTGTGACAGGCATCTAAAATTGCTTATATGAGGGTGGTTCTATGCAAGATGATGACTTAACACTAGATTGTAGATGTAAATATGAGGTATGCAAGACTATACTAGACTCTCTATTGAGGATTTTGATGTGAGACCTTTTGAGCATTTCTAGATTTCTCTAATGCAAGTCTTTCCATTTCTTGATGAAGTTGTTTAGCCTTGATCTCTCTATCAATTCTATGAGAAATCTTAGACTCAATGTTTATCACGTGTATGACTCCTATATATTGAGGTGTGCTTATTCTTAAGTCCCAAGCTAAGTTAGCTAGACCATCAATGATTTCTCATTGACCGTCGTTTGGAACTAAATTAGGTTGCTCGAAGGGGAGAAAACAATCACCTGGGAGACCCATGAAGACATCCTATGAATCTATAACTGATAATGAACGTAGATGTATATGAGGTCTAGATGATGATGCATATGATAATGTAGGACTATGTAACTAATATGGATGATAATGCAAAAGACTGGGGACGATAATGACGACTTAAGTGGGACTACGCAAAAGACGTAGGATGATAATGAGGATGTAAGTGGGACTATACAAAAGACATAGGACGATAATGAGGATGTAAGTGGGACTATGTAGGATGATAATGAGGACATAAGTGGGACTATGCAAAAGACAATGTAAAAGGCTGCCTAGGGTCACAAGTATGTAAGGACTTTTGAGTTTTGGTTTCAAAATGGACTTTGTTTTCTGTAACTTCGTGTGTGGAAAAATGTTTTGTAGTTTTCCAAATCTAAGAACAATTGTTGGTAGGTATGTATAGCTGACTGACTCAATTTTCATACAATCTCAGAAAATTTAGAGATACGTGGGATAGGGCCTGAAATAGCCCAAGGGACTGACTCAATACTGATCTAGCACAATGATACATAAAAAAGCACAAAATAAAATCTTATGCTGGATAGTGGACACCATTCAATGAGGCCCCCATAGCAAAATACTGAAACAAGATGGACAGATAGAGAGTCTGGCAGCACTGGCTCCACTCCACGACACACACTTCTCAAGCATGCCAGTCTCTCTTACCCTGAAGATCCGAAGATCTTATCACCAAAGGATTTATGTCTCATAATGTAAGGTACATGAGGGGTATCTATGGGGTATGATCTGCACTCCCAGAATCACTGAATGTAGGATTTTTGGCAACTAAATTGGTTCATAGTATTAGGTTTTGAGGGGTCCCGATCCAACGATAGATTCTCAGAGCAAGCCACTTAAGATTTTACTTGAGCTTATCGGTGCAAGGAAGGCCCCCACATACACCGAATAGCTGCCTGACCAGTATATTTATATAGCGGCTCGAAAAACCTGCTTGAGAGTACGCTGGGAGAGATGATATCCCTAATGCATCCTAATTTGAAGTACCTCTGTGGGGTGATGAAATCCCCAGTCAAAGATACCCCTCACTATGTAGAATAAAATAAAAATTTGGATGTTGTTGTCACCTTCCTCCTTTCTCCCAAGACCTCGAAGGCGGGTGGAAAGTTAGTTAGTGCAACAGTAGGTCCACCCCAGACACAATAAAATTTCTTTACTTTAAGAAAAAGAAAAATGATTTAATCTACTATAGCCTAATTCACGTTCATTTTATAGCCCAAATTTAGGTGTTAGATACGCATGTGCGTGTCTACTTTAAACACCAAATCAAAATATGAAGGCATACATGTCAATTTTAACTATTTGTTGATTTTAAGCACCAAAAAACCAAGTGTGAGATACATGCATGTCAATTTTAGCCCATGTTCATTTTAAGCACAAACAACGAAGTGTGAAATTATCCATGCATGTCCATTTTAACTATTGTTGATTCTAAGCACCAAAAAATGAAGTGTAAGGTGATGCATGCAAAAAATACTAATCTAACCCTCTCTGCAAATCCTCCACAGGCTGTAAACAAAAGATTAGTAGTAAAGCCCAAACAACAGAAAATAGAAACTCAAAATTTGACTGAAACGAATGTGTAACAATACCTGTTCGATTGTGTGATACTTACAGACTGAATGTGTGAACCTGACAGAGTGAATGTGTAATTCTGACAAACCTAATACATGATGATATCTAATCGCTTGCGTAGCACTAACAGGTCGACTACGTGATAGACAAGCAGACAACAACAAAAGTTAAAAACTAAAAAATATAAGAAAACTAAACCCGATCAAGAACCTGCAAAACCAATTGTGAAGCCCTAGCCAAATCTCTCATCATCCATTCAATATTGATTAGATCATATTTAACTTGATAAGAAAGAACTAAGATATTATATCTATCAAAGGTCAGTTGTTCTTCTAAATCTTGTATCAATTTTTCTACTTGGAGAACCTTTTGATAGCATTTGGCTTCTCTTCTTTGTTGTTTCGTCCTTCTTGCACCTAAAATCCTGACCTGAACTTTTCTTGCCATAAATTGTTATAATCAAATCATGAAATAAAAGCAATTTGATGCCGGATTAACCCAATTTGAGATAGAATTAGATAGATGAAATAACAGATGGAATAAAAAATTAAACAGTAATTAACCATGCAGATGCGTGATCCAGAAAGGGCAATTGCATGATCTGAACAAGGCGATTGCGTAACCCTGTTAGAGCGAATGCGTGACCTTGAGGGGTTGAATGCATGATGCTTTCTATGTGATTGTGGGAGGATGTAATCATGATTGCATGATGGAATATCTGTTCTCAAAATCCGTGCAAAATCTATAAAAAAAAATGCAAAAATCCGTACGACCTACAAAAATTACACAGAGAACAGAGAAGGTAAGTTAGTTGTGATTCACGTCGGGTTCACCAAAATGTATTGCATGTTAAATTCATCTTAATAACAATGTATCAATTAGAATCAAAGGGAAATCATGAATCCCTATCTAATCAAAGAATCTAACAAACAAGATAATGAAATAATGCAATATCAAGAAATAAGAATTATAAATCATTCAAATCAAACTAAAAAATTCCCTATTCCAAGATTGCATATTGCTTCCATTGCTCTTCTCTTCTCTGTGGTATGATGGCTCTCAGATATTGCGTTGGTAACCTGCAAGTGACACAAAGATTCGAAGTTCATGATTATTGAAAATGGAGATTGGATGCTCAATTTATAGATTTTTGGAGAAGATTGATTGAAAGGTGGAACTCGGGTGAGCTCACATGAAAATTGATGGTTGAACTGCTGATTGTAGGAGTGAAACTCAATAGATTGAATAGATTAATTGAGTCAACTGATTGAGCAAAAACTAATTGAAGGAAGAAAAAGAATGATTGGAGGAAATAAAGAAGATGACAAAGAAAGCTTAATTTAGAAAAAGTTAACTGAAAGATGGAAATAGAAGTTGAAGAGATAAATGATTTAATTAACTAATTGATTGAATTAATTAATTTAGCATGTTCTTGCATTTAGATTTAGATTTTCAATTTAATCTTTGCATGAGATTTATTCAAATATTGAATTTATTTAATTCAATTTAGTATTTGAATATATTTAGAACTGACTTTGATTTACAATTTGGTTTTTGAAATCATGCACATGTAATTGAATTTGGAAGAAATTAGAATAATATGAAATTAAATGAAATTAGAATTTGGGGATTTGGAAATGAAGAAATTATTTAGTTAATTAAATAATTTAAAGAAATTGTTTAATTATTTAGAAATGGAATTTAATTAAATAATAAAGATTATTTAATTTAAAGGATGAAATCACAATTAATTAAATAATAAATATTTAATTAACGTTTTAGAAAAGGGTTGAATGATTAGATGATTAGAGATAGAGAATTAATTTATTTAAATAATAAAAATTATTTAAATTGGGGAATTAATTAGAATTAATTAAATAATTAATATTTAATTAATATTTAGAAAATGGTTAAAGTGATTAAATGATGAAAGAATAAGAAATATAATAATTAGTAAGATTATGAGGAAATATGAAATTAGAAGAATAAGATTAATTAACTTAATTAAAGAATTAAAGAATTATTTAACTAATTAGAGGAATAATTAGTACATGATCAATGAGACATTTTAGGTGTCTACATTAAGGGTAAAGCAAATGTAAACTACGCTCATACATATGCTAATGTGGTAAATGTGATTATAGTTAAAGAAAAGCAACATCAAGAACCTGCTCATGCTATCACAAGAAACAAAGATAAAATTGTTTTGCGAGGTTGTACCACTAACATGTCATCCACTACAAAACAATACAGTCTAGTGGATCAATTATAGAAAACGTCCATGCAAATATCCATCTTAGAACTTTTAAAGCTTTCACCTGCACACAAAGAAATTCTTGAACGAGCATTAGTTGATACAACGGTGTCTAAAGATCTTGATATAGATCAATTCCAAACCATGGTGGGACACCTCACAACCCCTCACTGCTTATCCTTCACCAAACAAAATGACTTGTCCTTGCAACATCAACATAATGCTCCCTTGCATATCGAAGTCATCACTCATAGACGCGAGTTAAATGTTTCCTAACAAATGGAGGAGTTGGCTTAAACATTTTCTCATTGAGTCTTGTTTGTGCTCTAAGTTATTTAGAAGATGTCGATGATCCCCAGAAAAAGATCACCATCAAAGCATATGATGAAGAAGAGTGTTCCTCTAAAGGAGTGGTGATATTACCCATCAGAGTGGGACCTTTGTAGAAAGACACAGTCTGCCAAGTTCTAGACTTGGACTTATCACATAACATACTCTTGGGAAGACCCTGGACTCATGACATACAAGTTGTACCATCAACATATCACCAATGCCTAAAATTTCCCTACAATGGGCAAGAAATCACGATCTCAGCATATTCAAATCCATTTTAGTACTACAATAATCTCAAACCAGCTCAAGAGCTCATTGTTCCTCATAATAGGGGGGCATCATCTTCAAACACACAATCCAAATAAAAATCATTTGCCTCAATTTTGTCAAGCATGCAAAAACAAATGCAGCTAAGAGATCAAGGGAATGGAGAATATTCAATATCCTAATTACCACTCTTTCCTAAATCCTATGGAAAACCATCAAACTTTAAACAACAACCAATTGTGAGACATCTTCCAATATTTGATGGAGCATTTGTTAGCGTTGGGACCTTGTTAGAGGAAACAAAAGACAAAGACATGCTACAATGGCTATACAAAGATGAGGAAGTCCAAAAAAAGATCAACAATGTCATAATACCTACAACACAGTATCGAAAAGGATTTAACATTCTTCAAAAAATGGGATACACTGGAACAGGCCCTATAGGAAAATGAAAAGAAGGTATCTCAGAACCTATCCAACCTCACACTCAGCAAGCTACAAACAAAGCAGGCTTAGGGTATGGACAAGTTACTCTACCATAAGACACATCTTCTAGCCATCAAAAAGTGAAATATGAAAATAGACAAGAACAACTTGCAATTGAAAGGGAGCAACAAGCACAAACAATGAAATGGCAAAAGAAGCAAGCTTCAAATCAACAAGAGAAACAAACCAATGATATCTCCCAAGTAGCATTAACTCTCAATCAAAATAAGAAAGAAGCTAATACAAATAAAGGAGAGCTCATAGAAAGGTTGATAGAACTCAATCTCAGTCCAGAAGAAGCTGAATATGAAAGAAGAAAATATATAGCAAGAAAAGCAGAAGAAACAAATCACACACTGTATGAACAAATCTGTAGATTACAAGCTGCAAGTGAGATTGATTCTAATGAATGGGAATGGGATTCCTATCACTCTGAAGAATCAGCTAAAGAAAATTTCTTTGAAGAAGATGTAGGAATCGATGTACTTCACATGTATGCAGGACAAACGTCGGGAACTAGCCCACTTGAATTAGAATCACATTTGGCTGACTTGGACTTAATCGAGAACAATTAGGAGCTCCTTGCATGAGGTCATTCTAATTAGAGTACTTTTCTAGACATTAACATACATATTGAAAACTTTGACACATCTATCATGACCCTTGATACCCTAGGGAACCATCTCAACCTGATGACCCCTTACCTCTACTCCACCCTGAACTTATTGATTGGGAAAATGAAAGACATACTGCCATTGATACCTTTCCTAATGACCATGCTATATCTGTATATCTTAATGCCATCAACCTAACAATAAATTTCACTAGGAATTTCAACAACGCATCTTCCAGTCAAGTGGGTGCCAAATCTCCCAATCACAAAAGTGAAAATAAAGAAAAGAATATCGGGTCTAATGCTGAAAACCAGTTATTAGCAACATTAGATTAGGAAAAAGTAAAAAGAAAAGATGCATCTAATGGTGAAAACCTCCTCGAGGCACCAGAAGATGGGATATTTAACACTTTACCTACGCACTATCAAGAAAGGTCATCCATTTTGATCAAACCAACAAAGGCAATTAACATTGGGACAACAGAGCAACCAAAGATTCTTCATCTAGTGACTTCTCTGTCTGAGCAAGAAATGCAACAATATATGGAATGCTTCAAATGAAGGCAAATCAATTTCGCCTAGTCCTATGCAAACATGCTAGGGTTGGATCTAGAGCTTATTATGCATCACTTAAATATCAGTCCAGGAGCCAAACTAGTTAAACAGAAATTACAGAAGATGCATCCTCATATTGCTCTTCTGGTCAAAGCAGAACTAAAAAAGTTATTAGATGTCGGATTCATCAGACTGGTTGCCTGTCCCCAATGGGTATCAAACATTGTTCATGTGTCCAAACCAAATAAAAGTATTAGAGTATGCAAAAACTTCAGAGATCTTAATAATGCATGTCCAAAGGATGGATTTCCTTTGCCTAACATTGACATCATTGTAGATTTAACTGCTAGACACTCCATGTTTTCTCTAATAGATGGTTTCTCTGAATACAATCAGATTAAAATAGCACCCGAAGATCAAGAAAATATATCTTTCACATGTCCATGGGGTACTTTCTATTTGAACATCATGCCTTTTGGATTAAAGAACACAGGTGCTACATATCAACGAGCTATGACAACTATATTCCATGACATGATGCATACATTTATGGAAGACTATGTGGATGACATATTGGCCAAATCCTACAACAGAGAAGAACATATAGGGATATTGGAAATCATCTTTGACTGGTTAGAACAATACAAGCTATGACTAAACCCTAAGAAATGTGCCTTTGGTGTCACTTCTGACAAGCTATTGGGATACATTGTTTCACCTAGAGGTATCAAAGTGGATCCTGCTAAGGTCAAAGCAATCATGGAAATGGCACCTCCCCAGAATATCACTCAACTCAGATCCCTCCAGGGAAGACTCCTATCAATCAAAAGATTTGTTGCTCAAATAGCCGATAAATGCCAACCATTTACTCATCTCTTGCATAAAAATGTTAATTTCAGATGGGACCATCAATGTGAGGACACATTCAACAAGATCAAGACCTATCTCATGCAACCACCCATCCTAATGTCACCAATTCTAGGAAAGCCATTGTTACTTTATGTATCAACCACCAAAGCATCATTAGGATTTTTTCTTGCATAATAGGACAAGAATGAGCTATCTACTACATCAGCAGAACATTAGTAGGATATGAGATCAACTATTAACCAACAGAAAAAGCATGCTTGGCAGTAGTTTTTGCTTCTAAAAAATTATGACACTGTCTACTATCTCACTCCATCAAATTGATTGCTAAAATTGATCCATTGAAATATTTTCTTAGCGAGGCAATATTAACAAGATGACTAGTATAACTTCTATGTGAATCCACAACACATAGGTCACATTTGAGCGGGAGTGGATGGAGTGCGATTGGACCCAGATTTCAAATTTGAGCAGGAGTTCTCGGTCGATGTCGGGACAGCTAGAGGTAGATGGTTCAGAGATTCATCCAGATGGAGGGGGCTCAGATAGTAAGGATCCCGATGCTCCCTTGGATCAAGGGGACCCAGGGGGAGCACCAAGACCACGTGAAGAGTGGCTAGCAGATGAGAGCAGGAAAGGGCAGGTCCAAACTTCAAAAATAGAAGCTGGCAACTTGGAAGGAGCTCAAGGACAGCAAGCGACTAGTGGCTCAAAGAACACGATGGAAGGAAAAGATCATCCGGATAAGGTTCTTTCATCAACCCTCGAGGATCTTAAGGGGGGAACCAGTTTGAATGGACATACACATAAGTGGTCCTCTCTGTTCGGGGTTAAACCTAAAGGTAAATCCTCATCGCCTCCTATTAAAAACACCTTGAATGTGTCTTAGGGTAAGTTTGCTATTGCCATTCCAGACCAAATCATAGACCAAAACATTGCTAGAATGGAAAATACATTGATTGGTAATTTTTTTGGGTCTAGACCTAATATAGAGATTTTTCATGGTTTTGTCAAAAGAAAGTGGAATTTGAAAGGTCAGGTTGATGTGGTTGCAATGAACAAAGGTTGTCTATCCTTTTATTTCTCTTGTGATGAGGATAGAAGAAACATCCTCTATAGTGGGTCATGGGCAATAGGTAAACATATCATGTACATCCAGAAGTGGTACCCTAACATAGCACAAGGAAAGTATTTTTGATATAAGTCCCGGTGTGGGTTAAACTCCCTGGGATTCCAATGGAATTTTGGGAAGAAGATGTTTTTTCAGGAATAGCCAACACCTTTGGGGAGCTTATCACTATTGATCAGATTATGGCATCTAGAAGAAGGTTGATTTATGCTAGGATCTATGTTGGAGTTGGTCCTGATACAAACATGCCAGAGGAAATAGAGATAGAATCTAAACTAGGGAAGTGGAAGTAGAACATTGTTTATGAAACAATCCCTTTTGCTTTCTTTCATTGTAAAAAAGTTGGACATTGAGTTAAAAAATCCCCAAGTATCGAGGGTAAATCCTACCTCCAAACTAAGGTTTGGAAGAAAGTGGATAGGCCTCTAAAATCCTTGGAGTCCAATGACCCAGATCAGGAGAAACAGTCTCAGATTGGACGAATGGAGGAATATCTCACCAATGAAGAGGGAAATGAACCAAAGAAAATAGACAGCATTAAAAAAGATCATTAGGAGTCGGAGCTGAGTGATAAGGATTCAGAGCATGGAAAAAAAGTCAACAACCAAAAAGAGGAACTGGAAGAGGATAAGACAGAGTTAATCTCAGACACAGGTGAGAAAAAAGGAGATAAAAAGTCCACGGATAACAAAGAGGAAGGAGATAATTTTAACCTCATCTTAAATTCTCAAGATCAAGATAAAGAATCAGACTGGTATCAGGAGGCCCAACCTGATAACATCCTAGGCCAAGGGCTATCGGGAATCTCATTAGCTTCCCCAACAAAAGTAAAGCTAGCCTTTTCGGAGGAACAAGATCCAAAATGGGGAGATGAGGAAGATATCAAAAAGGCACTAGGGAAGAATGAAACAAAGCAGGAGGAAGAAGCAGTAGCAAAGGATAAAAGAAAGAATAAGCAAAAAAAAAAGAATAACAATAACCTCATCAATAGTACACTGACTAGAAACACCAGAAGCAGGCTTGGGGATGTAGGAGCACAACACACTTCTCCAGGAAAACATTCAAATGCCAAAAAGAGATCAATGGAAACAAGAAGTAATATAGCAGATGGTACCCAAAGAACCATCTTTGAGGCATGTATTTCTAAAAATCCATGAAAATCATCTGTTGGAATATTCAAGGACTGAACAGCCCTCACAAACATGATTTAGTTAAAAGTATGACTAGAGACAAAAACCCTGATATTTTTTTGATTCAAGAAACTAAGATGGCTAAAGATAAAGTTGAAAGTCTGAATATGTTCAAATATGGAGGAGTCAGTGGAGGGAGTTCACAAGGTGCTTCGGGATGAATTGTTACATTCTGGAACAAAAACAATGTTGAAGGTGAGATTCTGATTCAGGACAACAACTTGGCTTGCATTAGATTTAAGCACCATAAGAATGGCACCACATGGGTCCTAACTAACTTATATGCTCCTAACACAAAGACTGGTAGAAGTGAGATGTGGAGAAATCTTACTGGGTTAAGAAGCAAGTTCACTGAGGACAGCTGGATAATAATTGGAGACTTCAATACCCCCTTAAAGGAAAATGAGAAAAAGGGAGGAAGTCAAGCTAATCTAGAAAGTATATTGGACCTAATGGATTTCAGAAACAATAATGCTATTTATGACCTGGAGCTGCAAGGAATCAAATACACTTGGACTAATAGAAGAAGTGGTGAGAACTTGATTCAGGTTAGACTAGATAGGGCTCTCCTTTCCTTAGATTGGTTTAACCTTCATGATTGCTCCTTATCTTCTCACATAAGGGCAGGATCAGATCATTATCCAATAACCTTTACGGCTGAAGTAAAGAATAGAAAGAGACATTTCCCTTATAGATTTGAAAAGATATGGACTAGACACCCGGATCTGGAAAGTAAAATCAAGGAATGGTGGCAAATTAGTATTGAAGGAAATGCTATGTACAAAGTGGGCAAAAAACTTAAGATTTTTAAAGTTGTATACGGTGAAAATGGATAAACAATAATATTGAAAGACTAAATGAATTCAATCACAAAACCCTAGCCTAACAACAACAAAGATCCACCATAACATATGAAGATAACCTAAGACAATGCAAATCAAATGAAATCACAAAGATTATACCATCACATGTCCAATAGGGTTTGGATCTCCATTCTTCCTATCTCCATTGAGCTTGCTTGATATATTTGCTCTCAGATTTTATATGTGCACAAGAGCTCAACAAAGAACGGAAATGTGGTTGCAAGTAGGCCTGATTGCATATGCAAGTGCGAAAGCGTAGTCGGGGTTGAATGCATAGTGAGTTAGTTAGGGTTTGATAATGAAGGAAGCATCTCCTTATATAGAAGATACTATAAGAAATGGAGGGATGAGATTGAGAGGTGTAAAAGAGGTCGGCTATGATTAGAGGGTAGGTAGAGAAAATAAGAAAATAATGAGAGAGGTAGGTAGTGTATGAATTAAGAGATGAATGACATGTGTCATGGGTAGAAAAAGCTAATGAATTAATTAAATAAATAAAGATTTATTTAATTAATAGAAGAAGTGGGATCAATTAAATAAATAAGATATTTATTTAATTTAGGAAAAAGGATAATTTAAATAAATAAAGGCATTTATTTAAATGAGAAATAAGGCTAGAAGCGGATAAACGAATTAATTAAATAAATAAATATTTATTTAATTAATAGAAGAATTAGGCTAAAGTAACTAAATAAATGAAGATATTTATTTAATTAGACTGGACAATTTTAGGTGTCTACATTTTGCCCCTCTTTGAGACAATGCAGCTTGTTGCGTTGTTTCAAAGAAGATAATATGAACTGATACAAAGCTGCCCCAAGATGGGAATGATATGCCCCCTCGAGAGATTGGATGAAAAATGTCTGAAAAGATCACAGACAATCTCTCGATAAGAAAGAAAGGCTAGAATAGACTGATCGGATAGGATAGAGTGACAGAGTCACGGGATAATGAAGACTGACTCGAGAGACGAGGGCTAGGGCTAGGGCTAGAGTAGTCTATAAGATAGACCATGAGGGGAATACATCCTCATTGTCATCCACACATCCAAGAGATTAGAGGGCAGAGTGAGAATAGAGTAGTAGCAGTCAGCAGCGATGGCATTGGTGCATAGATTCGATCGTGTTCACCAATATCAAAGGCCAACAAATGCAGGAGAGCCGGTGAGTACCGCAAAACCTCCTTATACTTTGTCGCATTAATTGTTGTCATAAATGCATGTTAGGTAGTGCAATAAATGCACTTTTAGGATACTGTCAAAAATGTCAAAAACATGTAGGCGCATCTGCGTTGGTGCCAGATGCGTCTATGTTGGCTAGGTGCGTCTATGTTTGTGCCAGGCGCGTCTATGCTAGGAAAAGTGTGTGTCAAATGTGAGCATGTTTGTGTTGTTCAGGCACGTTTGTGAAATGTGGGCACGTCTGTGCAGGACAAGCGCGTCTGTATAGAGCATAGGCACGTCTATGTATTTTAGGCGCGTCTGTGCAGAGCAGGCGCATTTGTGCAGTCTATAAGTGTGTTTATGTCATGAAAGCGTGTTTATGTCTTCAAAGTCAAATCGACAGTTCTGTGATGAACATACACTGTCAATTGGATAAGCTGCTGAGAGAATACACTCAAGTAGGTCCTCTAGGGAAGACTAGGATAGCAGATAGGGCTAGGATTGACAATTTTGTAATAGAACATACGTTGCCAATCAGGAAACTACTTAAGAGGATACACTCAAGAAGAGGCCCTAGGATAAGATAGATCAAGGCACTTTGTGATGAACAGTAAGTACCAAGACATAGTACTTTGTGATGAACAGGGAGTACTAAAATATGAGTAGCACTTTGTGATGAACAGGGAGTGCAAATGTGAGTAGCACTTTGTGATTAATAGTGACTGCTAAAATGTGTAGTACTTTGTGATGAACAGTGAGTACCACTAGGATAAATAGCAACACTTTGTGATGAACAGTGAATGCCACTAGGATAGAGTATCATAAGCACTAGGATAATAAGCAACATTTTATGATTAACAGTGAATGCCACTTTAACTGACACAGTTGATTTGCTTGATTACAAGAGTTGACATTCAAGGACAGGGCTGCCATTGAGACTATGGGTCTACGATTTATTATGTATGTGCCTGAGTTTTGGGCGAACATGGGTTTGCTGACTGCTCTTTCTAAGAGATGGCATTCTGAGACATGCACTTTTCATTTGCCTATGGGTGAGATGACAGTCACCTTAGAGGATGTTTACAGGATTATGAGGATATCGATTGATGGGGAGCTGATACCCTATGATCAAGATGGAGACAGGGAGGCCCTGAGATGAGTGTTCTGGGATCTGAGATTGGAGATGAGGGCTGGACATGTGGCTTGGGCCACGATGACAGTGACAGGATTAGCACTACCAGTAGCGCTAGGAGGAGTGATCAGTGGGTTCCTGTGTCTAGACAGGGTGACACGAGGGTTGGCTGTGGGCTGGGGGAGCACCTTGGAGACACTGGTTACACAGCACACTAGATATGCCCGGGGACCGTGTGTGCTGGCACACTTGTACTATGAGCTGCATCAGTTTGTTTATCATGGATTCGTAGGATTGGGCTATGGAGTTACATTATTACAGGTGTGGGCATATGTGCATCTGCTAGTTACCTGACCGATACATTTCAGGGGCAAGGGTCATGGACACAGCTTTGTTCATTTGTATGATATGATTACATCACAGCCTCAGATTGGCAGGTTGGAGCATTGGCGGTGAGTCTTGGATGAGATCGACACTATGATATGGAGGTCGTACCTTGAGTGTGAGCAGTGGGAGGATGACGCAGTGGATCTACCCTATACCTTTCGGAGAATATATCTGATTGGGCGGACGCCCTATGTATTGGAGAGGCAGTTGGTGGACAGGGTATGCAGGCAATTTGGTAGGATCCAGTGGATGCCATGGGGTTCTAGTATGTATGCGTGGACAGTGTGAGACCAGGCACACTTTGGGCCACTGTTATCATATGATCAGGTGATGATGCAGCTGGTAGAGATGGTGCCTATGCCATGGGATATGTGGCCATAGATTGAGGATGGAGGTATGGATGTAGAGTACACTACATATTGGGCTGAGCATCCCTTTCCACGACTAAGAGACCCAGGGGAGGTGATAGATGGAGATGGTGGGGGGAATGGAGATGATGATGGAGATGGTGGAGGTAGAGGCCGACGGAGGAGGTGGGGTGCAATTGGAGAGAGGAGAGTGGCTCCACGAAGAGAGGGTGTGGAGGAGAGACAGGCTTGGGTGGTGAGGGGCCAAGGTGGATTGCCACTATAGGTGCCAGCAGCACAAGGTACTAGACAGATGCAGGGGCAGGGACAGAGGTAGGTACAGGTATAGGCACATGAACAGGCACAGGCATAGGCACCAATACAGGGGGAGCCACAGGCACAGGCATAGGGGGCTGAGGAGGAGGATGAGTTGTTTGAGCTGAGGGAGATCTACCAGGGATAGGTAGATGAGATCTAGGACCTGGAGAGGGAGACAGCTAGGCTCAGGAGATAGATGAGGGATACAGAGTGAGAGCAGAATCAGGCTATCCAGCGCTATACTGAGGCTGAGATAGCACTGAGGGCTAGGAGACAGGTGGTAGAGGACACAGGGGCTGGATACACCTATGTTCTATGGATGGGGGAGGAGATAGGTTATTGGCAAGACCTATACTATGGGGTAGTGCCACCAGAGCAATGGGCAAGGAGCTTCTACAGACCATCGCGGATAGCGACGGCTATGGGAGGGAGCCAGAGGAGACAAGCGTCCAGCGGTGGGGTTATGGGTCCTCCACCACCACTAGATAGAGGGGGCAGGAGACATGATCCTAGGGTGGGTCCTTCTAGGGCTCAGACTCCGTCGAGGCCAGGCGGCTCCAAGGGAGGGAGTTCATCATAGCCATAGAGGGCTCCCTATGTATCAGTTTTGTACCATTTTTGTATGATGATGTAGACACCTTCTGGTGATTGTAGCCATATGATTTTGACATCATTGTATCATGACACTTATGATTATATATATATATATATATATATATATGAGATGATTCATCTTTGCACCAGCTATATGCATGTGTACCTATGTGATGAGATGTTTCATGATGTATATTGCTATGTGATGCTTATGATATGAATGCAAATATATACATGATGAAATGCAGTATTTTTTTTTGTTCTTTTTTGTTTTTAATATGTTATGCCAATGCAAATGTGAATGTATGAAATGAAAATGAATATGATAATGCAAATGATTATTTACATGATGAAAATGTAAAATGTGCTAATATGTGTTGTGTGCAGGATGTGATGCAATTGTGATATCTATATGTATGAAATACTAACATGTGGTAATGCAGGTGCAACTACATGAAATGCAAATGTTTTTGGCATGTCATTATACTCAGTCATGTGATAGTAGGCTACACGGACTCAAGAAGGATGATGGAAGCCAATCAAGAAAGGGGGATGGAAGATAGAAGATATGAAAGTGAAAGAGCTTTTTGTGCTTTATCATCATTGAGCTTTATTATGGCAAGTAGGTTATGACAATCAAGGCATATGTTCGACCCAAAAAGTCATTGTACTTGTTTGCATGGAGATAAGACAGTCACAAACAAGGAATGCCCCAGTTCATACTAGACTTATAGTGTCCTCATATCCTTGGACAAGTCATAGCATTACTAAGAGACAATACACAAACAGCAAAGAAAAATAGGTGACGATACCCCATCCTCGCCTTTCTTGTCAAAGACATCCTGGAGATAAAATCTCTAGTCAAAGACATCCCAGAAAAGCTAAAAGACATGTCACCAAAAGATAAAAATCAAAATAAAACCAAGACTCGACACCAACATCCACTATAGTCCTCAAGTTTAGTGTCTCTTGTCACTTGTATAAGTCTATTTGATTGTGGTCACAATGTTTACTTTCACAAAAAGGGTAGATAGCACTGAACCATAATGTTGTCTAAGTCTATTGAAAGATTTGATTTGTTGAAGCCCATTGTTGTTGTCATGTCTCATCTGAAACAAACTGAATCCATGAAACTAATATTTTATTGCGGAGAAGATGGAACTTTATTGTGGATTGGCGATGCAAGTGTTGCTTTATTGCAGATTGTGCATGGATAGACTGAAGAAGGTTGGAAGAAACTATACTCCTTGGAACAAGCGATGCTCTTAGTTCCACACCCATCACTAGACGTAGGATTTTCCTTAGCCACAGATAGGAGCTGATTTATTATGGATGAAAAAAAGGTGAAAATGAATGTTTATTATGAATGGCTAACCAATCTTGGGTAGATCAAGAACAAGCCATGATGGGAATGTGTAAGTTTATTATGAATGGATAGGTTGTGAGTGTGTGCAAAGTGAAAGGATGAGATGGAATCCTTAAGGAGGAAGGAGCAATGTCTCTACACATGGCGTTGGTGACCCAGTTTTCACCATGGTACTTGTTCGGGCACCACCGAAGTGGTTTTCACTGTTGGACGAAATGTTTTTCTTTACTTTTTTTATTTTTTGATTTTTTTTGTGTCACAAGGTGCCTGTTTACCAGGTTTTCACCAAGTAACGATTTTTTATGTTTATGATTTTTTTTTGTATTTTTGATTTTTTTTGTTTTTTTGTTTTTGTGTTTTTGAATTGGGGTACTCTGAAGAGCTATGTGTAAAACCTGGGAAGGTGAATGTTGTTGATAGGATCCTCTAAAGGTTCACCCTCTGTAGTTGAGAGCTGATATGCACCAGATCCATATGCTACTGTAATGATGTAAGGACCAAGCCAATTTGGTTCGAACTTGCCTTTCTTCTCTCTGTCTTGCTGATTTTTAGGATTTTCTCTGAGAACTAAGTTGCCTACCTCAAATGTGCGAGGTTTGACTTTGTGATTGTAGCTGCGACTCATTCATTGTTGATAAGCCTTGAGATGATTAAAAGCAGTTTGTCTTCGTTCATCCAATAGTTCAAGTTCTTGTAAGCGAGAGACCCTGTAGTCTTCATCACTGATAATGTTTTGCAAAGAGACTCGTAAAAAGGGTAACTTGACCTCAATAGGCAAGATAGCTTTAGTTTCGTAGACAAGTGAATAGGGTGTAGCTCTTGTAGGTGTGCGGATGCTTGTGCGGTAAGCCCAAAGTGCGGGATTAAGTTGGATATGCCAATTACGGCCAGCGTCGTCGACTATCTTTTTTAAGATTTTAAGGATTGTTTTAATAGATGCATCAGCTTGATCGTTACCTTGGGGGTAATAAGGTGTGGAGAAATGATGGGTAATATGAAAGCGATCACAGAGTTCACAAACATCCTGATTTTTGAAGGGATGCCCATTATCAGTGATTATGGAAATAGGAATACCGTATCGACAAACTAATATAGTTGAGGATGAATGTAGCAATTTGTTTTCCAGTGACTTATGTGAGAGGCACGACTTTGATCCATTTTGTGAAATACTCTATGGCAGTGATGATGAATTTATGACTGTTGGAAGGAGGGTGAATCTTGCCTATGAGATCGAGTCCCCACTGACAGAATGGCCAAGGAGTCACAATTGGTTGAAGTTCTTGCGCTGGCGCATGAATGAGGTCTCCATGAAGTTGACACTACTTACATTTCCTGACAAACTGATATGAATCTTTTTCCATATTGGGCCAGTAATATCTAGTCCTGATGAGTTTCTTAGCTAAGGTAGGACCACTAGAATGTGGACCACATATCCCTTCATGTACTTCAAGTAACACAATCTGAGCTTCGTCGCTTTCTAAACATCTAAGAAGAGTGCCATCTAGACCTCGATGGTATAGGATATCGGCTAAAATGACGTATCGAGAAGATTGGCAAATGAAAGTGCGACGTTAGTTACTAGATAGATCAAGAGGTAGGGTATTGTCATAAAGGTATGTGAAAATGGAACCATATAACTGGGACTCAGGACTGACGACACATATCATCTCAATAGGAGTGATTTCATATGAGGGAACCAAAAGGTTATCCACCAAGAACTCATAGCAGGTCTCATTCGGTGGTTGATCAATTAGTGAAGCAATTGTAGCCATGGCATCCGCGGCTCGATTCTGCTCTCTTAGTATCTGCTCAAAGTCTATCTTCATGAACTGTTGTTTCAAGTCATCCACCATTCTTTTATAGGGCATTAATTTCTTGTCCTTTGTTTGGTAGTCATTAGTTGCTTGATGAATTACAAGTTGAGAGTCCTCAAAAACACAAAGTTCCTGGATCTTCCATTGAACTGTAATCCGTAATCCAGTTGTTAATACCTCATATTCTGCTATGTTATTAGTGCAAGGAAATGATAATCGATATGATTTTGGTATAGAATCCCCTTAAGGAGCTATGAAGAGGATGCCAGTGCCTACCCCATGTTGTGTGTATGAGCTATCAAAGTATAGTTGCCAAGGCTTTGCATGTGACACTGTTAAAATGGATTCATCTGGAAGTTTTGAAATTAGAGGAATATCATCTAGCATGGGAAAATCTGCTAACTGATCTGGGATAGCTTGTCCTTTTATTTCTTTTCTGTCCACATACTCGATGTCGAATTCACTTAGGAGCATCACCCATTTGGCTAGTCGCCCAGTAAGCGTTGCTTTATTGAGAAGGTATTTCAATGGAAAGATACTTGCAACCAACTTAGTCTTATGAGTTAGCATGTAATGTTATAATTTCTGCAAAGCAAAGACCACAGCGAGACGTGCATCCTCAATTGGTGTGTAGTTTAGCTCATATCCCACCAATGTGCAACTGATATAGTATACTGCCTTTTCTTTGCCCTCAGCAACTTCTTGTGCTAAGAGTGCCCCTAGTGCTATTGAAGTAGTTGATATGTATAGTAATAGGGGTTGAACTAGGACTGGTGGCATCAAAACTGGTGGATTCAGGAGATAATCTTTGAGTGTCTGAAAAGCTTGTTGACAATTATCATCCCATTTGAATTTGATGTTTTTATGTAGCAAGTGCTGAAAAGGATTACACTTATCTGCAAGTTGTGCTACGAATCTTCGTATGGACTGGAGTCTCCCTTGCAAAGATCAAAGTTGATTGATATTTCTTGGTGGTTGCATCCCTAGGATGGCCTTGACTTTTGCTGGATCGGCTTCGATTCCTCTTTTTGATACAATGAATCCCAGGAGCTTCCTAGAGGTTACTCCAAAGACACATTTCTTGGGGTTTAATCTTACTTTATAATTTTCCAACCAATCAAAGATGACTGAAAGTATGTCCAGATGTGTATCTCTATCTATTGATTTGCCCAAGAGGTCGTCAACATAATCTTCCACAGTAGCGTGCACGAGATCATGAAAGATAGTAGTCATGGCTCTTTGATATGTAGCGCCTGCATTTTTTAGCCCAAAGGGCATGATATTCCAGTAGAAGGTTCCCCAAGGACAAGTGAATGTCATTTTGTGCTGATCCTCAGATGCAATTTTTATTTGATTGTAACCAGAGAATCCATCCATCAAAGATAACATCGCATGTCCTGTTGTGAGATCAACAATCAAGTCAATATTTGGTAATGGAAAATCGTCCTTAGGACAAGATTTGTTGATGTCTCTAAAATCTGTACATATTCTAATACTACGATCTGGTTTACTGATAGGTACTAGGTTGGAGATCCATTCGGGATAATCAATTGGGCGTATGAATCCGACATCCAATAATTTCTCAAGCTCTGCTTTGACTAATAATGCCACTTGTGGATTCATCTTTCTCAATTTCTGTTTCACTGGTTTTGCCCCTGGTTTAACTATCAAATGATGCATTACCAAATCCGGATCCAATCTAGGCCTATCAGCATATGACCATGCAAAGTTGATTTGTCGTTCTGTGAAGAAACTTATGAATTTTGACCTTTCTGACACTGTCAAAGATTGAGCCAGGAATATGTTGTGTGGAACTTCTTCAATGCCAATATTTGTTTTGATATTCTCCTCTACCAACATGGATGACTTTTCTTCATATGATGCTAGGAGAATGTCGAGCCTTCCATCTTTGGGTGCCTCAGAGAGCTTTTTGCCCTCAAATACATCCTTTCTTTTTACTTTTTTGGGGTCAGACAGTGCCACAATGTGGTTTTCACCATAAGACCCTTGATTTGTTTTTAATTTTATATTTTTGCGACTGGAAGGTCCGACACCCTCACCAAAATATGCCACGCTATTGAGTTCTATAGTGTATCCCACTTTATGGTCCCCAAGGGGAAGATCATCTCATATGCCAAGATAGTCAAAAAAAGCTTCATCATTTTGGAATGTGTCTAATTGTGCAGGTCCTTCATGGTCCCAATCAATAAGTTGGTGGTGAACAAGGGGAAGGCTTTTGATGTCTTCAAAGTTAGCGGGACTAAGAGTGAAGATGTAGTTATATTTAGGTATGTCAAGGTAGTTATCGAGGTCATCATTGGCACTCTCCTCATTAGTCTCAATCATGAATGAATCCAAATTATAATCACTAGTAGCGCATTCTGGGACAGGTGTTCTCATTCTATGTGATTTCAACCTAGGACCTAGAGGCAAGGACTATATGGGATCCTCTGAGATTGTTTCTTGACCAACTTTGAATTTTCTATTAAATTCCTCTTCTTCTGTTGGGTTCACCTGGTTCTCTGAATGTCTCGATGAGCTCATAGTCACTAGAGGATTTTTCTGAACCCCATTCCCATTCATTGGAGTTTGTGGAATAGCGATTCTCTTGTTGAATTTTGGCAGCTTTGATTTGTAATGCCTCTTCTATCTTTTGAGTATGAACCTTGGAAGCCATGAAGCCAAGTTCTTTGGTGCGTTCCTTTTTGAATGTCAATTCAAGTTGTAAAGGCTCAATGATGCCTTCCTTTCTTAAGCCAAGAGGGCATTTACCATCATACCCAAATTTTTGTAGGATCTTGAACCCTTTACCATACTTTTCACATGGTATGCTGATGTGATCTTGTGTATCATTTTCAAGGTCTTTGTAAAGCATGTTGTATAAGTCCTCTTCTTCCAGTTCACCCCATTTTTGGAAGATTGTAGGATCCCATTTGAGTGTAATAATGGATACCCATTTAGTAGGATGTGGTCGTCCATATTCTTTTGGTGAACTCATCACTTGTCGTAAGTACATGGTTTGATTCAAAGTGTATTCACCCATGCCCTTGTCCTGAAATTTGCCTTGAAGCTCACCTTGTTTTGATGTCGAAGGTTTTAATGATTCAGGATCAATGTATGCAGAAGAAGGAACAGCTTCGCGATTACTGGGAATGATCATCTCAGTTTTTGGTCTCAAGTTATTGCAATATATGAATGGATTAGGATCACCATTAACTATTATTTCAACTCCATTGTGGGGAAACTTAATGCACTGGTGATATGTAGATGGGACTGCCCTCATTTCATGAATCTAAGGACATCATAGCAATATGTTGTATGTGAGATCAAGGTGTAGAACTTGACAAACCACATCCTTTGTAACTAGCCCGACTCTGAGAGGTAAGGTGACTGTGCCTTTGGATGAATGCTCTTCATCATCATATGCTTTGATGGTAATTTTGTTTGTAGAATTCATAGCTTTATCAAAATATCCCAATTGTTTAATATTGCTCAATGTACAAATGTTTAGACCTGCTCCTCCATCTATCAGGACTCGTTTTATTTGATGTTTGTGTATGAAGGCTTCAATGTGTAATAATGCATTATGTGGCTGACTTATGGAGGCATCATCGGCTTCTGTGAATGTAAGGGAGTGTGGAATAGAAAGGTATCCCACCATGGCTTGAAACTGGTCCACATTCAGATCAGTAGGGATAGAAGTGTCTCTCAAAGTTTTGTCAAGAATGGCTTTATGTGCAGGGGATATGCGTAAAAGCTCAAGGATGGAGATAAGTGCGGGTGTCTTCCCTAACTGTTCTACAAGGTCATATTTAGGCTTGGTTGATGAAGAAGTTGTGTTTTTAGCTGGAGCACCTTGCAAAGTGAATTTACCTTGATGAGTTGTAACATTACATTTAGAGGTAGGTTCGAAAGAAGATCCAATGCCTTTTAGGACAATCTTGGGTCTTTGGATAGAATTCTCAAGTGTTTTGTCCTTGATGATAATGGTAGAGACATAATTGTCCATCGAGATGTGATTGATAGTTGAATCATAGTTATAGGATGCTCTGGTATAGCTGGTTTGATCATCTGTGGCTTTGGATTTTCCCTTGTCATGCTTTGGGAATGGTTCCTTAAACATCTCATGTTCTTGGTTGGATGAGTGTCCTTCAATTTCAATGTCACCTCTATCAATGAGATCTTGTATGATGTTTTTTAGCCGGTGATAATTTCTTGTCTTATGACCCTTGCTCTTATGAAATTCACAATACTCATCATCATTCCACCAATTTGGTTTAACCTTTGGTTCATATGGAGGAAAATCTGGAATAGTGATTACCTTGTTTGCCACCAGTTTCTTGAAACTAACTCAAGTGGTTCTCCCAATGGAGTGTACTTCCTTCGTGACTTTGAAGTTGTTTGAGTATTCACTTGATTGTTTGTAGAGCTTGATCTAGAAAAAATGATTTTTGGTCGCACTGTATTGGCATCAACAACACCATCATTGACTATATTCTTGTTTTTGTTCCAAAATCATGGCTTATCTTTTCCTTTAAAGTCATCTTCGTTTTCCTTGAATATCTTAATGACTCCTTGTTCAATTAGGACCTTCTTTGTTGCTAAGCCTTTTTCAATGACGTCCTTGAAGGTGGACAAACAAGCTTTCCTTATATCATAGCCAATGTCTTTGTTAACATTTTGGGTGAAAATTTCTACCATTTGTTTTTGTGGAATTTCACAAGAGCATCTATTGGCTAGATTTCTCCATCTTTGTAAAAATGATGAAAAAGATTCTCCATCCCTTTGTTTGGTGTTGCACAAAGTAGTGATTTATATGTCTGTCTCTATGTTGTAGGACAAATGTTGGATAAATGTCTCGGCTAAGTCACCCCATGACTTAATTCTAGGTGGGAGTTGGGAGAACCATTCCATAGCTTGATCACCTAAGCTTTGTGGGAATAATCTCATTAAATATGTCTCTTCTACTGCTACCTCAATGCAAGCTGTGAAAAACTATCTTATGTGTGCCTTAGGATCCCCTTTTCCTCTATACTTATGAAACTTAGGTGTCACAAAGTGTGTAGGAAATGGAGGCATTGGAATGCTCTTGTCAAATGGATAAGGACATATGTCTCTCATTGTGTATGTTGGCTTCAGTGTATTTATGTCCTCCATTTTCTTTTGTAAATCCTTGATTTTCTGTTCTAAATTGCTCTTAGGTGGAGATTGACTTCTTGGACCATACCCCATGCTTGAGGCACCAATTGGAGGAGGATCATGTTGCATATATGGATGATATTGATCATACACATGTTCATATGGAGGAGGTCTATAATGATGCTGCATATATGGACCACTTGGTATAGAGTCATGTTGAGGAATGTAATATCTCCTTTGTCCATGTATACCATACTCTACAGGCATGTCATGAGTTTGTTCTAGTGTGTTGCCCCCAAATTTGACACGGGGTTTCCTTGTGTCCAAATGTTGAGCATGCCTTTGAATATCCAATTGCTTTGGTGGTTGATCCTTAGCATTGGTATGTGATTGAGCATATTTTTTTGTATAAGACTTCCATAATGGTCTACGAAGGTGAGTATCATATGCTTGACCATGTGTGTATGGGACCTCAGGTTTTTGAAACAAAGATGATGGTGATTCAGGCACCATATGTGGTCCTCTATTGCCTCCACTATTAGGCCTCATTTGATCCATGTTGAGGTGAGTTTGTTGCAAAGGTCTATGTTCCATTATTTGAGACATGTCAAAATCATGAGGGATCTTGGCTCCACTTTGTGCCATCATTTGTAAGAAGTATTGTCTATCTCTCCTCATTATATCCTCAACCAATCTATTGAAATGAGGATCCATAATGGTGTCTTCCACTTCTTCCGAATGTACTGAAATATTGTCCATATTGTCATTGTGTGTATCATTGTTGTTTGTAGTGTCCATGTTCTCAACATTTGGAATGTTTCTATAGGCATCCATGCCAGGTAATGTGTTATGATCAGAATTGAAAAAGACATCATTGTCATACTCATAGGAACTCATGTTTGCGGACTCTTGAGCCTCTTTAGTTTCTCTCCTAGATTTTTGGGAACGGGTTTCAACCATGAACTAGGTATTGACCGAGATGTGTGAGACTAGATGAAAAATGGAAAGACTATGGAAGACCAAGAGTTCAATGGAATGTAAATGAATCTAAAGTGTACTTGCAATGTCCAAAGTGAAAGACCAAGTATGCATGTAGTAGAGTAGGTGTGACTTCCAAAGAGATGATAGTTTCTCTTGATGAGGTAAGTTGACCTTGACTCTAAGTAAGACCAAATGAGACCCAAAGGTGATAGACCTTGATGAGGGACCACTTAGCAAAATGTTGTTGTATGTAGTGTGTTGACAAAGTATGGTGAGGACAAGCAAGTGACCTTTTGACTCAAGTTTAGACAAATATGAATGTAATGTAAGGTGTAAAGCAATGATGGACTTTGTGAGACCCAAAGACAGGTTGAATGCTAGATGAAAACCCGGAGAGATAACCTAGGAAGCTCAATAAGCCTGAAACTGACTGTTCTTGCTTGCTGAATTATGAAAGTTTTCAATCCTAAACACAAACGTGCCTGTATACTTCACAGACATGCTTAATGACACAAATGATATTCTGTCATACACAGATGTGTTTCTGAGATGTTGGAAATGCAAAAATTGCTCAAAAAAACATAGATGTGTTTCTGCCCTTCACAGACGCGGTTATACGACATAGACACGCTTCTGCAAATTTTGTGTAATTTTCCAATCTGTGAAGTTGTTTGTTGTGACCAAATCTGAATGTTTGACTTGTTTTTCGTGACAAGAGGACACAGTGTTGATGAAGACTCAATGTTTGCAAGTGTTTAGACTCAAAATGAATCCAAGAAAAGTGTGTTGTTTGATGTAAAGTTGTTTTGCATACACTTGAAGACACAAAAGATACAATATTTTGTTGTTTGGTCCTGAATGTTTAAAATAAGTCAAGCACAATTCTTATGGCTGGCCATGACAATAGTTGTTGATCCCACATGGAGTTTCCCCCAAGGCTACGCTATTCAGAGCGGATACTTAGATGCTTGACCCCACTGGCTCCACCCTCGACACTCACTTCTTGGGGCAGCCAAGCATCAGTCCCCATGAAAACTCCTCATGGCGAACTTTGTATCTCTACTAAGAGTCGTATGTGTGTGGGCCGCTACCAGAGGTCCGACCTCCTGCCCCAACAACTAGAAGGATTTTGGCTTCTAAAACAAAAAGGTGCTAGTAAGGGCATCCGCTCATGTGGCCATACATGCGGCACTTTCAGCTTTGTAAATACAGAAGGCTCCCAACCGGTAGGGGTTACGCCCTACAAATGATCAAATAAATTTGATCAAACGGGTTTATTGGGAGACATAGTATCGGTATGAACTAATCAGCACATGTTATCCATACTTTTCACCATGGATATAGTTGTTTATAGTGGTTTAGAAGAGGTGGGTTTTCCTTGCTACCACTTGGGTCATTCTCTCCTCACTAGTAGTCCTAATGACCACACGAGGAGACAGCCCCTCTAAAGATTAAACAAAAAGAGCCTATTGCCCAAGACACAAAGGACACTGGTTCAATTTTAGTGCACCAATTGAAGTGTTTGCTAATCTATGAAAACAAGGCACACAATGAAAGATCAAAAACCATTGCCAAGGTCCTACAACAAAGATTTGTTAGTAGTTTAGATTGTTTCAAATGATCACCCCTTCCTGCAAGCACACAAGTTAGGTAAATTTTAGATCCAAAAGACTTTGTGAAATAGGGGCCTTCAACAATGCATTTTGCTGACCAATTCAAAGATCTGATTCATCATTAAAAAAGACCACCTGTAAAATTTCAAGAGATTTCCATAAATGTAAGAAAATCCAAAAAATTTGCTAATTTTTTCCAAAAATTATTTTTTTATGAAAAATCATAAAAAAATTCATATAAAATGCAAAATCGATCCACAAAATCTGAAATTTTCACTAGAGAGTCCTGATGGTCTTCCAAACCTGCATAAAAAAATTTCTGCAACAAATCCAAGCAGCTTGTGAGATATGAGTAAAATAATACAAAACCCTAATTTTCAAAGATCCAATTTTTGAGGAATTATTTTGCATCAAATTTAAAATCACAAAGAACAAATCCTATGTATAATTCTGAGAGATTTCCAAAAATGTAAGAAAATTTGAAAAACTCGCTAATTTTCTCTCAAAATTAATTTGTTATGAAAAATAATAAAAAATTCATATAAAATGAAACCTTGATCCCAAAAATATGAAATTTTTATTGAAAACCTCTGATAATTTTCCTGACCTGCAAAAAAAATTTGATGCCAAAATTCAAAGCCGTTTGTGAGATCTGATCAAAATAAGGAAAAATCCTAATTTTTAAAGATCCAATTTTTAGGGAAATATTTTGCATCAAAATTAAAATCACAAAGAATAGATCATGTGTATAAATTAGAGATCTTTTCAAAAATATAAGAAAATCTGAAAAATTTGCTAATTTGCTCTCAAAATTAATTTTTTATGAAAAATCATAAACAAATCATGGAAAATGTAAATGTGCTCCAAAAACTCTTAATTTTGGATTGAGAGCTTTTAATACTATCCTCAACCTGCAAACAAAATTTAGTGCAAAAATTCTTAGTCATTTGTGAGATCAGATCAGATCTCTCCAAGATCTTGATTTTGTGTCCAAAACCCTAGCTAGACAAGGTTATTCTCCAAATTGTTTTACAAAATAGCAATATAGGGTTAGAAAAACCTACAAAAAACATAGATCTAATAAAAATCCATGTCCCACCGGGCGTGCCAAAATGTTTATGGTGAAAATGGATAAACAATAATATTGAAAGACTAAATGAATTCAACCACAAAACTCTAGCCTAACAACAACAAAGATCCACCATAACATATGAAGATTACCTAAGACAATGCAGATCAAATGAAATCACAAATATTATACCATCACATGTCCAATAGGGTTTGGATCTCCATTCTTCCTATCTCCATTGATCTTGCTTGATATATTTGCTCTCAGATTTTATATGTGCACAAGAGCTCAACAAAGAACATAAATGTGGTTGCAAGTAGTCTTGATTGCATATGCAAGTGCGAAAGCGTAGTTAGGGTTGAATGCATAGTGAGTTAGTCAGGGTTTGATAATGAAGGAAACATCTCCTTATATAGAAGATACTATAAGAAATGGAGGGATAAGATTGAGAGGTGTAAAGAGGTCGGCTATGATTAGAGGGTAGGTAGAGAAAATAAGAAAATAATGAGAGGGGTAGGTAGTGTATGAATTAAGAGATGAATGACATGTGTCATGGGTAGAAAAGGCTAATGAATTAACTAAATAAATAAAGATTTATTTAATTAATAGAAGAAGTGGGATCAATTAAATAAATAAGATATTTATTTAATTTAGGAAAAAGGATAATTTAAATAAATAAAGGTATTTATTTAAATGAGAAATAAGGCTAGAAGAGGATAAATGAATTAATTAAATAAATAAAGATTTATTTAATTAATAGAAGAATTAGGCTAAAGTAATTAAATAAATAAAGATATTTGTTTAATTAGACTGGACAATTTTAGGTGTCTACAAAAGTCAATGTGAAGAAGTGGAATAAAGAATGCTTTGGGAATATCTTTACTGCAAAAGCTACAACTCTATTAGAGCTCAAGGAAATCCAGGATGAGATTCAGAATAATGGTTATACTAATACATCTAGAGATACTGAAGATGTTATTCTTATGAGATATCATGATATTATAGCTAAAGAGGAAACCTATTGGAAACAAAGATCAAGAAATGTATGGTTGAAGGAAGGGGACATGAATACTAAATACTTCCATATGTCCACCTCAAGACATAAGGCTATTAATAGAATTGTTCAGATCAAAGTGAATGGCAGGTGTGTTGTAGAAGATGATCCCATGAGTAAGGCTGCTATGGACTTTTTCTCCAACTTACTTGCTAAGGATCAAAATCTAGATACACGGGCCCAAAGGGACCTTCTGGATAGTATACCTACCATTTTAGGGGATGATCAAAATTCTCGCTTGACTGCTATCCCTTCCCATGATGAAATTATGTTAGCTGTCAATTCCTTTGAGGGAAACAAGGCCCCAGGTCCGAATGGCTTTCCCATGTTCTTCTTTCAAATGTACTGGCATATTATTGGAGATGATGTTACCAGAGCTGTGAAAGAATTTTTTGGTGCTAGAAATTTTTTGAAAGAAGTTAATGGTACTTTCATTGCTCTAATCCCCAAAAAGATGGGGGCTGACTCTATGGATTTCTTTAGACCTATTACTCTATGCAACTCTCTTTATAAGATAATTTCTAAGGTTTTTACCTCTAGAATTCTTAAGTTTCTCCCTTCCATCATCTCACCCCAACAAAGTGGTTTTGTCCTAGGTAGACAAATTTTAGACTCAATCATCTATGTCCATGAAAACATTCATTCTTTGACTTTCTCCAAAAAAGAAGGTTTTTTTATGAAGTTGGACCTCTCTAAAGCCTATGATAGAGTAGATTGGGATTTTATGATGGATGTTCTCTCAGCTTTTGGCTTCAGCTCCAGAAGTATTAGTCTTATCAGGCAGCTTGTCTCTTCATCTTCTTTCTCTATTTTAATGAATGGATCTCCCTCTCCTTTCTTTAAAGCTTCTAGAGGTCTCAGGCAGGGAGACCCTCTATCCCCAGTTCTCTTTATCATTATGACAGAATTTCTGGGGAGATGTATTGGTAAGATGGTTGAGAAAAGGGAGTTTTGTGGTTTGAATCCTTCCTCGGCAGATCAAACTTGTTCCCATCAGTGGTTTGTTGATGATTCTATAATAATGGGGAAAGCTACAGTAAAGGATTCTAGAAGATTAAAAAAGGCTTTGGATAACTATGGAGATGCCACTGGTCAACTTATTAACTGGTCCAAAAGCTTTGTTTATTTTATCAATACCCCGGAGAGAAGAAGGATTAAAATTAGTAATATTCTGGGGTGTCAAATTGGTAGTTTGCCTACTTCTTACTTGGGGCTTCCCTTATGCCATGATCCTCTGGATACTTTCTAGGGAACCCTGGTGGATAAATACCACAAGAAGTTTTCTGGATGGAAGGGTGCTCTTCTCAGTCAAGCAGGTAAGGTTCAATTGTTGAAATCCACTCTTCAAAGTATTCCTCTTTATGCCATCAGTTTATTCAGAATCCCTGCTAAGTATGCAGAGGCCATAGAAAATATTCAGAGAACTTTCTTATGGAGAGGGGTTGAGGAGAAGAAGAGAATGAACTTGATTGCTTGGGAGAAGGTCTGCAAGCCTATAAACAAAGGAGGTTTGGGTCTAAGAAGAATAAGAGACATAAATGAGTTCCTTATGGCCAAGCAGATTTGGAGAGGTTATAGAAACCAAGGAGAGTGGAAAATGATATGGGATAACAAATATAAAAGTCAATGTCCAACACTCCAAAGCTTTCTCAAAGTGGAGAGTATCCCAATTGGATCCAATATTTGGAAAAATGTCTCTAGAACAAGAGACCTAATTGTCAAAGGTACAAAATGGAAATTGCGGAAAGGGAATCTTATCCAGGTCTGGGATGACCCCAGGTTTCTGGAGACCCCTTTGAATGAAAACCCTGAATGGAGTGGATTTCAGAATCAATGCAAGGAAAAATTTGGAACCAAGGTGGAGGATTACTGGACAGATGGACAGTGGAAGGACTTATCTCAGGTTGACCAGTCTTTGGGTAGTTTGAATAAAGTAATGAACTCTATGGTGAGGATTGAAGAAGAAGATCATTTAATTTGGAAACTCACTGCTAGTGGTACTTTTACAATGTCTTCTTTATATCATCAACAATTCGGCAACATGGAAAGCCCATGCTGGGCTAAAGCTGTTAGGTCCCAGAGACAACTAAGAGGGGAGGGGGGGGTGTGAATCAGTTGTCTAATAAATTCAAACCAAAAACTAATTAACCAACTTAATGCTTAATACCTGTAAACTAGTTAAGTATGTCAGTAGACAGTGTTAACAGTAAATTGCTATACCGGAAGGATTAATGCATGAAACATAAACATAAAGTCATCCACAACACATGACACCAATATTTGTACATGGAAACCCTGTAAGGGGAAAAACCACAGTGGGAAACCTTACCCACAATCAGATGATACTAATGCAGAGAGTAAGTGTACATAAATGGAGTCTGCACATGCAAAAAGGCCAACAGCCTAGAGCTCACTTCTCAATCACAAAATGGGAGTCACACTGACTACAGTTGGATGGTTAAATCCAATAAGAATGTACTGCACAAAATAGCATCTTCATATGCTGGATTCAGTACTGGTGTAATGATGATATGCTTCTTCAAAAACCTAACTTCACCTTCAAATGAGATCTTTGTGTATAACCCTACTTGATCTCGCATATACCTTCACTCAATTATTTTTCACACTCCACACTTGATCTTACAAATAAGATCTTACATTTATACCATACCCTAAGACCAATTTTAGTAGGTCGGCTCTACAAGATATTACAATAAAACATTTTTCATACAATATAATATCTGATGCAATAACCAATTAAACATGTCGGCTAAATGCATTTACAACAATAATAAATCATCTCCATAGCATGCCATGTTGATCTGGAAAAGATAAATCTGTCGGTGTGACCCTAGATAACCTGGACCTATTTGTCGGTAAAAGCAAATATGCAAATATGAATATACCAATGATTAATTATTCAAAACAAAGTGTCCACATGATGTCTTCGATATTACCAAGTGTCTTCCATATCATTCTAGGTACCAGTGAACAATATATTCTACCGGTGAACCATATACCAATAACTGTTGCACATTTTACTTTCTTGTCGGTGAATGTTGTTGGATCTCCAAAGTAGATGTTGACATCAATGACAAAACCATACCAAAATACCAACAATCTCCCCATTTGGCATTGATGGCAACACAAGATGGAAAAACCATCAAAGTGCCAAAACAGAAATGCCAAATACAAAAACCAACAATCTCCATTTCTACCCCTGGGAGTAACATGTGTTTATCCAAAGATTTATTTTCAATACCTATCTCTCATACCAATCTCTCATACCAATCTCAATCTCTCATTTAAAGGATGATGTGTTTTTCCATAGATATCTCTCCCCCTTTGACATCAAATGCCAAAGTCAAGTTCATACAAAATACCAACTACTCCCCCTGAGAAGTAGCTTCCTCATCAAATACTGGAATAAAAGATTTGTCTTTTTAATTCTGTCGGTTGATGACAATCATCAACTGTCTAAGTCTCTACCGATGGTGGTATGACTCCAAGCTGATCTCTGAGATATTCAAAAGTCTCCTTAGGCAAAGGTTTTGTGAAAATATCTGCAAGTTGTTCTTTAGTATTCACATAAACCAGTTTTATCTCCTTTTCTTCAACTTTTTCCCTTAAAAAATTTAGTTTGATAGAAACATGTTTTGTTTTAGAATGTAATACCGGATTCTTAGATATGTCGATTGCTGCAATATTATCATAGTATATAGTAATGGGTTCCTTGCAATTTACCTTTATGTCTTTCAACATTTGCTTAAGCCATAATACCTATGTACAGTTAGTTTTTGCTGCAACATATTCTGATTCTGCTGTTGATAAAGATGTACAACTCTGTTTCTTACTCAACCAAGAAACTAATCTCTTTCCAAGAAAGAATGCTCCTCCAGTGGTGCTTTTTCTATCATCTACATCTCCTACCCAATTTGCATCTGTGTATGCTCATAGGTCAAAATTTTCATCTTTAGGATACCATAATCTAAGATTTGTTGTGCCTTGTAAGTACCGAAAAATCCTTTTTACTGCCGATTCATGATTTTCCTTAGGATTACTCTGAAATCTAGAAACAATACATACTGCATTCATAATATCAGGCCTAGTTTGTGTCAAATACAGTAAACCTCCTATCATAGATTTGTATCTAGTTGGATTAACAGGTGTAGATTCATTCCTTTGAGATAATTTGTCATTTGTAGTCATAGGTGTGCTTACCAGTTTAGAGTTCTCCATCCCAAATTTCTTTAGTAATTCTTTCAAGTACTTGGATTGACTCAAAAATATACCTTTATCAGTCTGAGAAATCTGCAAACCTAAAAAGAATTTTATTTCTCCAATCATAGACATTTCAAATTCTAGCTGCATTTCAAGAGAAAATTCCTTACATAATTCATCTTCTCCTCCAAAGATTATATCATCAACAAATACTTCAATAATCAAGATGTCATCATTAGTTACTTTGTAGTATAAATTGCTATCTGCATTTCCTTTAGTAAAGCCAATCTTCAAAAGATACTTATCCAACCTTGCATACCAAGCTCTTGGGGCTTGTTTCAATCCATACAGAGCTTTTCTTAAGCTGCAAACCATATCATTGTCATCTGTCAAAAAAAAATCCATCAGGTTGTTCAATATATACTTCTTCTTCAAGATCTCCATTCAAAAATGCACATTTAATATCCATTTGATAAAGTTTGTAGTCCTTATGAGCTGCAAAAGCCAAGAATAATCTAACTGCCTCAATTCTGGCTACCAGTGCAAAGGTTTCATTGTAATCAACTCCTTCTTTCTGAGAATATCCCTTACACACTAGTCTTGCTTTATTTCTGACAACCTTACCATCTTCATTAAGTTTGTTTCTAAATACCCATTTAGTTCCAATTACATTTTTATCTTTAGGCCGAGGAACTAATATCCAAGTATTATTTTTCTCAATTTGTCCTAATTCTTCTTCCATAGCTTTAATCCAAAATTTATCTTCACATGCCTCATTGATAGATGATGGTTCAATTTGAGAAATAAGACATACCTCTTCATTTGCCAATCTTCCTCTTGTCATAACTCCTTTAAATTTGTTTCCAATTATCTGATCTTCAGAATGATTCAATCTTACATACCGGGGTGTCTTAGTTTGTTGTTGTTCTTCAATTATTGTGGAATCTTTTGATGATACCGGGGTAACTGGATCTTCATTCTATACCGGTGGATTCAGTATAGGTTCATTTGTCACAATTTCTGTTGCCGACTCAGAGTCTATATACCTTGAAGTTCCTCTAAATTGTTCATCAATCTTTACATTTGTACTTTCAACAATTTTCTGCAATCTTTTATTAAAACATCTATATGCCTTGCTCTTAGATGAATAACCAAGAAATATTCCTTCATCACTTCTAGGATCAAATTTTCCAATATACTCATCTCTTCTAATATAACATTTACTTCCAAAAATTCTGAAATACTTAAGAGTAGGAGTGTTACCAAACCATAGTTCATGAGGGGTCTTACCGGTTTCACCTTTGATGTGAACTTTGTTGAATGTATAGATAGCAGTGCTAACTACCTCTCTCCAATATACATGTGGTAGATTTGCTTCTGATAACATGCTTCTAGCTGCATCCAAGATAGTTATGTTTTTCCTTTCAACAACTCCATTCTGTTGTGGTGTCTGAGGTGCTGATAACTGTCTCCTGATTCCATTCACTTCATAGAATGTATTAAAGTCCTTAGATGTGAATTCTCCTCCTTGATCCGATCTTAAATATTTGATTTTCTTACAAGTTTCATTTTCAACCATTGCTTTGAATAGTTTGAACTTTCCAAGTGCTTCTGATTTTTCTCTGAGAAAAGTAACCCAACACATTCTAGAATAATCATCAATAATTAGCATGAAATAGCTATCACCTTGTAAGCTTCTAGTTCTAGCTAGACCACATAAATCAGTGTGAATTAAATCAAGAGCATTATTGGATTTTTCTGGAATACTTTTGAAACTAGCTCTAACTTGTTTTCCAAGTTGACATTCCTTACAAATTGTATTCTAAGGTTTCACAATTTTAGGTAGATCTCTAACTGCCTTTTCATTGTTATTCAAATGAAAGATATTGCCTCTAGTTTGATTACCGGTTGCAATTTTCAAACCACTTCTATTCATAATTTTGCATTTTCCATTTTTAAATTGTAACTGAAATCCCTTCTCAACTAATTGACCAACACTTAAAAGATTATGCTTTAATCCTTCGAAATAGTAGACATTGTCAGTATTATGCTTACCATCAAGAGATATTGAACCCTTACCTTTGATTGAACAGGCTTTGTCATCTCCAAATCTTACTAAACCTCCATTGTATTCTTGAAAGTTCAAGAATTTACCTTTGTCTCTAGTCATATGATGTGAGCATCCTGAGTCAATGAACCATTCATCCTTTGTTTTAACTTTAGCTTCTAGGGCTTGTTCTACCAGTTAAGCAGCAGGTGTCGGTTGATCTTTTGTTATAGCAATAAAAACCCATCCATTGTCTATTGGATCCTCATTTGAATCATCAGTCACGCCTTCATCAGCAATGTAACACGATTTATCTTTGTTCTTTTTAAATCTGTATCTCTGATATTCAGGATTAGGCTTGTATGTTCTTCTAGCTTCTTCTCTTAGTCTAGCATGTCTATTAGGACATCTTGAAGCCATATGACCAATCTTATTGCAATTAAAACATTTAAAGGGTGCTTTACCTTCATACTTACTTCCAATTGGACCTTTTGGCATTTTCCTTGCAAATAGTGCTTCAAGTTCTTCAAGCTCTTCATTCTCATTTCTGGATTCTTCAAGTTCTCTTGCATAAAAGGCTCTCCAGTCTGATTTGTCAAATGATGGAGGAGATGATGTTGATGCTTTAAAGGCCAAATCAGTTTTTATAGTAGCAACAGGACCAAATTCCTCAATTTCAAAGGCTGAAAGTTTTCCAATCAATGTATCCCTAGTTACTGATGTATTAGGCATTGTTCTCAACTCATTTATAGCAGTAACCTTCATTTTATATGCCGGTGGCAAACCTCTTAAGATTTTTGAAACAATTTCATCCTCACTCAGAGTTCCTCCACAACATTTAATACCCAAAACAATTTCATTTACTCTTTCCATAAAAGAAGAAATCCTTTCATCTTCTTCCATTTTCAGATGTTCATACTTGACTCGGAAGCTTTCAAGTTTTGCAATTTTGACTGTGGAATCTCCTTCATTCAATGTTTCCAAGTGATCCCAAATAGCTTTAGCAGTAGACCTATCTGATAATCCCATGATTTGTTGATCTGATAATGCGCTCAAAAGTGCTTCTCTTGCTTTGCAATCATTTTCTTCATCTTTAGCTAAGGTAGTTGGAGCAATCTGACCAGCTATAGCAGCAGTATAACCATTCTTAGTAACTTCCCAAATGTCTTTATGAATGCAATTCAGATGTGTCTCCATTCTAATCTTCCATATCCCATAGTTGGTTCCATCAAGTTTAGGATTGTCATTCCTGAAATAATTAGTAGACATTGGATCTCCTGAAGTTGTTAAACTTCTGCAAAAGAGGACTAAGCTTTGATATCAATTCTTAGGTCTCGGAGACAACTGAAAGGGGGGGTGAATCAGTTGTCTAATAAATTCAAACCAAAAACTAATTAACCAACTTAATGCTTAATACCAGTAAACTAGTTAAGTATGCCAGTAGATAGTGTTAATAGTAAATTGCTATACTGGTAAGGATTAATGCATGAAACATAAACATAAAGTCATCCACAACACATGACACCAATATTTGTACGTGGAAACCCTGTAAGGGGAAAAACCACGGTGGGAAACCTTACCCAAATCAGATGATACTACTGCAGATAGTAAGTGTACATAAATGGGGTCTGCACATGCAGAAAGGCCAACAGCTTAGAGCTCACTGCTCAATCACAAAATGGGAGTCACATTGACTACAGTTGGATGGTTAAATCCAATAAGAATGTACTGCCTAAAATAGCATCTTCATATGCTGGATTCAGTACCAGTGTAATGCTGATATGCTTCTACAAAAACCTAACTTCACCTTCAAATGATATCTTCATGTATAACCCTGGCTGATTTCGTATATACCTTCACTCAATTCTTTTTCGCACTCCACACTTGATCTTACAAATAAGATATTACATTTATACCATACCCTAAGACCAATTTTAGTAGGTCGTCTCTACAAGATATTACAATAATACATTTTTCATACAGTATAATATCCGATGCAATAACCAATTAAACATGTTGGCTAAATGCATTTACAACAATAATAAATCATCTCCATAGCGTGCCATACTGATCTGGAAAAGATAAACCTGTCGGTGTAACCCTAGATAACCTGGACTTGTTTGTCGGTAAAACCAAATATGAAAATATGAATATACCAATGATTAATTTTTCAAAACAAAGTGTCCACATGATGTCTTCGATATTACCAAGTGTCTTCCATATCATTCCAGGTACTGGTGAACCATATACCAGTAACTGTTGCACATTTTACTTGCTTGCCGGTGAATTTTGTTGGATCTCCAAAGTAGGTGTTGACATCAATGACAAAACCATACCAAAATACCAACAAAAGCATGGGTGAAAGGCCTCACCCCTAAGATTAACATTTTCTTCTGGACAGCTCTTCAAGATAAAATTCTCACTACTAAGAATATCAGAAAAAGAGGTATTAGTATGCCTAGTTTTTGTATACTTTGTAAGAAGAATGAGGAGACTATAAATCATATGCTCTTTCATTGCCCTTTTTCTACTGATGTATGGGGAAGTTGTTTGGACCATTTCAAAGTCAATTGGGGTTTCCCCAAGTCAATTCAGGAGATTTTCAATTCATGGCATCATCCTTCAAGAAATAAATCCACAACCTTATTATGGAAAATTGCCTTACCTCACATGTGTTGGGGCATATGGAAAGAGAGAAATGATAAAGTTTTCAAAGAAAAGACTACTAAAGCTAAAATTGTGTTTGAAAAAATAAGAAGTATAGTGGAGAATATGAGTATAATAGGCAGTATTTATAAACCTCAAGATAAGGATGATCAATTTATCTACAAAAAGTGGAGATTAAAGGGTCAAGAGAGCTTTCAGAGCAACCCTAGAGAGGGTGCAACATGGATCAGTCCGCCCAAGGGATGGATGAAAATTAATTTTGATGGGGCCTTAAAGGGTAACCCGGGTGTCGCAGTATGTGGAGTGATCCTAAGGGATGAATGGGGAATATGCAAAATAATTAAAAACATTCCCATAGGAAATCAGACTAATCATGTTATCGAAGCCATGGTGACTTACCATGGGATGATCCTTGCCAAGGAAGCTAAATGCACTAAAGTTTGGTGTGAAGGAGACTCTTTAAACATAATCAATTGTTTAAACATGAAATTCCTGCCTTCTTGGTCTATTAGTAATTCTATTAAAGCTACTAGGAAAATCAGTGATGAATTTGATATGTGTGTTTTTACACATGTGTATAGGGAAGCCAATTCTTGTGCTGATTGGGCAGCCAACATGGCTTGCCAATCAGGAGACATCATTACTAATTATGGTGAAATGGAGATTGCAAGTGAAATTAAATCTCTGCTTAATTAGGATTGGAGCCAGATAAGGAGGGGAGGTACTTTTAATCATTATTTCTAATGCCTCTTCCACCTTTTTCGATGCAGGGTTTTATCGAAGATAATGAGAATTTATAGTGTCTTATCATTATCATCTGGCACGGATTCTGGGTGTTCTTACAGAGTACCCATAGAAACTAGAGGAGAGGTTATCAAGTTCAGAGAAGGAATTGCAAGGTACTGGAAATATGGGAGGTAACAAGAAAATATTTGAACCCACTTCCTGCTCTGACTGGAGAAAGAATATAGAAGTCTGGGATATCCTTCAATAGGGGGGGCTGAACATTTTCATGGAGTGGTTAAGTGGGAAAGACCCCACAATCACTAGTTATTTCATCAAGAACTGGAAAAATGGTAAAATCCTTATCGGATCCCAGATGATGGATGTTGATGACTACTGAGGGAATGAAATTTTATAGGGATCAAGGCATATCAGATAAAGCAGTAGATAAGTTTCCTATTATGGATGAAGAGAGGAGAAAGATCATCAAAATTGATAACTCCTACCATGCTCCAAAGAGAATTGGTAGGCCATGGAGGTTTGTTTTATTTGGATCTATTGCTTACATTACCTTAGACGGTAGGTTTACCAGAGCCTACGGGCATCACTTTGTCTTGCTCAACCATTTCCGTCATGGGGAAAAGGTGAGCCTACCTTATTATCTAGCATGTTCAATGAATCATACTATTAAGGAGGTTTAGAAGGACCCCAAAGGTGACCATGCCCTCCACCAGGGGCTTATGGTCCTGGTTTATAAAATGCTTAAGGGGAAGTGTATTGAAAAGCCTATTAAGGGCAAAAAAGAAAGAGATGAGACAACAGAGAGTGAAGCTAGTGGATTTAACTTTGAATTAGAGACTGGGGGAGAATCGGAAGATACTAACAAAAAAGGGAGGAATAGGGCCAAGAAGAGAAGGATTATTGTGGAATCAGAAATGTCAAAATCTGAAACTGAAGCTTTTGAGAAAAAATTTGTTAAAAAAAAGAAAGGGAAAGCTCCTGGAAAGAAGATTCAGAGGAAGAGAACTAAAAAGGGTAACAACCCAGATATCAACCACATTATGGTTGACTCTAAGGAGGAGGCTAATGAAAACAAGAAGGTTGAGGGTAAGGATAAAGAAGGGGAGGGTAACCCGGTGATGGACAATATCGAGGCTGTGAATACCATAGGTCTACAAAAGGAGGATAAAGGGGATAAAAGTGGAAGAGATGATAATGATAAAGCCTTCTGTGAGACCATCGCCACCATGGTGAAGGATATCAATAGTTTGAAAACTGATACGCAGGCTATTGTAAGAGTTACGGTTGGTGACAAGCCCCTAGCTGAACATGTTAAAGAATTGGTTGTCATTCTGCATAATGCGGAAGCTATTGAATGTATGGTTGGAAAAATCATAGCAATGGAAAAAAAGGTCAATGAGATGGGAGATAGAAAGGAAATGGAAAACAAAATGAATGACTTTGGTAGCATAATTGACAGGTTGGAACTCAACGTTAAGAAGATCGCACACCAAAATTTCCAAATCCTCAAATCGTTTGTGGACAACATGAACATCCTCATAAACAGGTTTGAAAACAATGCTGAGAAGGATGGTGATAAAGAACAACTGGACAAGAAGGGTCATGAAAGGAGGACTAGAGCTAACACAAAGATCAAGGGCCACATCAAAGGTCGTGAGCTGGAGGAACTGAAGACTTCAGCAAACAACATGAAACAAATGGTCATTCATACTGAAGAAATTATGAATAGTATTTAGGTCTCTGTTGGTGTCCTAGGTTCTGTCTTTTTGTTGTCTCTGTGCTTTCCTTTTGCTATCTGCTCCAGGTTTTTATGTTATGTTATTTTAGCTGATTCCTCTCGATAGGATCATTTTGTCTTTCTGAGTGATCAGGCACTTTATCTAGCTGTTCTGTTCTCCTGGCTTGTACAAGGTTCGGGTACCTTTCAAATGCCTGCTTTTACTTAATCAAAACAAGACGATTAGAAAAATGGATCATGATTCTAAGTGAGTTTGACATTGAGTATGTTGACAGAAAAGCTATAAAGGGGCAAGTCATTGCAGACCAACTAGCAGAGGCACCGCTGCAATAATATTATCCTTTACAGATTGAGTTTCCCAAAGTTGATATCCTAACAGTAACCACAAACACATGGCAATTATACTTTGATGGTTCATATACACAGCATGGATCAGGAGTAGGCATTCTATTCATCACACCACAAGGTCATACAATTTCGAAAGCATACAAATTAAGTTTTCCATGCACCAACAATACAATAGAATATGAAACTTTGGTTACAGGTATCAAAATAGTTATAGAATGGAACACTACGCAACTTCAAGTTTTTGGAGAATCTCAGCTCATCATCAATCAAATTAATGGCGATTACTAAACAAAGGCTGAAAAGTTAATGCCTTATAAGAAGATGGTTGATGATGTCAAGAAATAAATTTTTAGCAAATTCCAAGGAATGACAACAAAGCAATAGATGCCATGGTAACACTTGCTTCTCTCCTTCAGACACAGGAAAATCCAGAGCGTTACGAATTCCTGGTGGAAGAGTTATTTTACCCTACTTATAATTTTCTTGATTCCCAAACTATTTATCACCTTGTTGGACATGATTCCTCCTACTATGGCCAAACTTATACATACTTGAAAGATAATATCCTCCCTCCAGACTTATCGAAGAATCAAAAGAGAAACTTTATTTGCCAATCCTCCCATTATACACTCATCGCGGATACCCTGTTTAAACGAGGTCTGGACGGTACTCTTTTAAGATGTCTCAAGCAAGAATAATCCTAGAAGGCCTTAATTGAAGTCCATAAAAACATTTGTGGCACTCATTCAAGTGGTCCTACCCTTTCAAAAAAACTCATACGCTTGGGCTATTATTGGCCAACTATGGGACAAGATTCTTTTGAGGTAGCTAGAACATACAAACAATGTCAGATCCATGGAAATTTGATTCATGCACCAGCACATGAACTTCATGCTTTGGTAACATCTTGGTCTTTTTGCCAATGGGGTCTTGATCTAGTAGGAAAGATAAATCCTTCTTCATTCAATGGTCACAAATTTATCCTTGTAGATACAGAATATTTCACAAAGTGGATTGAGACAGTACCTCTCACAAATATCACAGGAAAACAAATTGTTGCATTTATCTTGAACTACATCATATGTTGCAATGGAATACCCATGATCATTATCACAGATAATGAGCGACCGTTCAAAAATCAGGACGTACAAGAGCTATGTGAAAAATTGAAGATTCGACACAGATTCTCCACACCCTACTATCCACAAGGGAATGGACAAGCAGAAGCATCAAACAAAACTATTTTGAAAACCCTCAAAAAGATAGTAAATGATGCTAGCAAGGATTGACATATTCAATTGAACCCTACTCTATGGGCTTATCGTACTAATATCCACACTCCAACAAGTGTCACACCTTTCTCTCTTGTTTATGGATCAGAAGAAATACTGCCAATAGAAGTAGAGATACCTTCTCTATGAGTATCATTAAAAGGCCTTATTCCAGATGAAGAACAACGAATATCTAGATTGCAAGAGTTAGAATTGATTCATGAACGAAGATAAAATGCCTTTGATCATTTAAAGGTATATCAGCAAAGAATGTGCCGCAGTTACAATCACAAGGTCAAACCGAGAGCATTTTAAGTTGGGAAACTAGTACTCAAAGAGAATCCATGCAACCAAGCAAATCGAGAAAAGAAAGAAAAGTTTGAACCAAACTAGTTAGGTCTGTTCGTGGTCATAGCTGTATTTGGGTCGGGAGCATATCAACTATCAACACAGGACGGGGATCAGCTCGAGGAACCCATCAATAGAATGCATCTGAAGAAGTTTTATGTCTGAAAAATTAGAAAAACCCAAAAATAGTGAAAAATCAAAAAAATTCAAAAAAAATAAATTAAAAAAATCAAATATGAGAAAAAGTGCAATAAAAACAGATGGTGAAAACCTAGCAAACAAGCACTATTTGTCAGCTAGCTCTTCCATCTATTAGTTCCTACATCTTTCCGCTTGCATTCATCTTCCATCAACATTGTCCATATCCATAATAAGCCTTTGTACAAATGTAGACATCACAGTTGCTTTCTTGCCATGGTTTCGATCATTGGGTATATCATAATGACTTTGTTTCTAGGCTTGGGGCAACAAATCCTACACCTAGCTGGGGGCAAAATTTATGATCATTTTGAGATTAATCAAATAGGTAAAACAATAGTTAGACGACACTTGTTAAGTGAAAACATTGAGACACGTCCAATGTTGAATATGAGATCAAATTGTTAACCATCAAGATATCACACGTCAGTCTAAGCACATCGCACATTTTTCAATTGATGATATCTTTTGGATACTGCTTTTAGCACTTGGGTTCAACTTTACTATCTTGACTTTTACTATCATGATTTCTGAGTGACTCCATGATGTCTTTAACTAGAGGAACAAGGAAGGAACATGATATTTTTCTTATCTGTTATCTGTAAATTAATCATTAGTAGGTGCAAATTTGTCTTAGGAAATGATCATCGGAGTATCATCGAAGACATTTTTTATTTGCATATACCAATGGTTAATACTACCTGTTTTATACAAGTAACACTCAGGTCATCTTGGTTTAATTATACCTTGATGGTTGTGCTAACTTGCAATATCAAAATCCAAGAAAGCAATGCTCAAGTCATCATGGTTTAATTATACCATCAATGTTTTCACTCACTTCCCACATTTTCAAAATCTCAATGATGACAAAACGCAATAACCCAATGGTTGGTCCGATCGTAGCTTTGCATTTCATTAACTTTCACATTGGTATTTAGCTTGTATTTGATTCTTGCATGGGATCCCACAAGCTCATCTTATCCAAGGCTAAATCTATCTCACACCAACATCAGCATATCTAAATTGTCCTGCAACCTGATATCAACAAACTGTCAATTATTTATCCAATCAACCTTATACATTCTATCAATCGATCACATCTAATATATTATATCATGTCTTATAAAGGATGTATCTTTCCTGGAACTAGACGTTCTAATCAATTCTTATACAGGATATATCGTTCCTGAAATCAGACGCTTTTGATCATCTTTGTCTTATATAGGAGTCTTGAGACTACACTAAATCTAGATCTTATCAAACTAATCGAACTTGTTGAAATTTATCAAGATCTATCAATCATCAAGAACCACACCATCGTGATCAAAGAACTCACACTTTCATCAATCAATATTGCAGAATCAAATCTTTTCTAATCGAGACACCAATTTCGCAATCGTCCAAACACTCCAAAAGTCAATTATCTCAATTGATCTCCCAAGGGGGCACAATCGTACCACAATTTATCAATCAATGTCTGGGACATCCTATCAAATCAATATCACCATCAAAATGAAATTATTCTTTGAATCAATGCGTCATTACACCTCGCTTCAAAGAGGGGCAAAATGTATACACCTAAAAAATGGTCTGAAGATAATTAATTGAATAAGTAATTATTTAATTAATCCTCCTTCCTAATTTAATTGAATTCATTAGCAATTTAATCAAATTCTCCCACTCATCTACTTATTAATAAATCTAAGGATTTATTTAATAGGTTCATTTCAATAGTTCTCTTTGATTAATTAACAAATTAATTAATCCTCCTCCATCAAATTCATTTATTCTAATCTCCTAATTAATTAAAACAAATCAATTTATGAGTTGTTGAAAATTAATTAGCCTTTTCTTATTATTTGAATTTTTAAATTAAAATTCCCCACATGCCTCCTAACTTATAACAACCTAATCTAACCACTCCTAAACCTAACCCATTCCATCTAACCCTAGGTTTAACTAACCCTATCTTAGCTTGTACATCCTAACCTCCTATGGTGTGGATACTCTCCCCTTGAGACACATGGCATTTTGGGCCACATGTCTCCTCTCTTGGACAATTTCCCTCTCATGAGCAAGACTCCTTGACACTTTTCACCACAAAGATATCAAGTGTCCCTTCCTCCAACCTCTTCTCCAACCTCCTCCAATTTCACCCTTGATATCTTCAGACTCAATCTTGACCGTTGATTCCTGCCACCTCACCCATGGTTTTGGAGATCCTATAAATATCTCCTATGTTGAAGCACAAATCATCCCTTATCATTTGCATCTTAGGCATTGTTACTATAGGCATGTCAATCTTATCATATCATTTGACCATTGTTATTATAGGCAATTGCATCTTAGATCTAGCTTAATTTGATTGTTTTCTAGCATAATTGTTCAATCATGTAGCTTAATCAATTTCTTTTCTAGCTTAATTGCATCATCATCATTTCAAATCCTCCCTCTAGGTGTAGTCAAGTCACTAGAATTTCTTATCTAGATCTGAGAGCAAATCCACACTCTTATCTCCTAGGAGGCGATAGATCGCTTTGTCATGGTTTTATATTTCTTTGCTTTAAATTTGTTAACCATGATTGTAATGATCTATTGAGTGTTTGTGTTGCAGCTGCAGGTATCATACTTCACAACCATGACCCACATATTTATCATGAAAGTTCATCTTTAAAGGACTCTAATTGATAAGACACTTATCAAAGATGCATATACCACTAAATTATGGAGTTCTATGCTAACTTATTCACACAAACACACACCTACAATTGTTGTCATTTTATCAAACAGATTGCATGAATCTTCAGATAGTTATGAAATCAGAAAGTAGCCTTATTCCACCTTTATTAGTGATGCTCTACAAAAAGGATTAGAAAATCTATTTGATGGCAACACACACAAGAGCACAAGAAACAAACGTTAGTGTTAGCAACAAAAGATTATCCTAAACAGGCATATCAAGAGAGATATTAAGCATGAAATAGAAAGCATATAAACATAGAATAAAATAGCTAATCAAGATGCTCATAGTTGCTCCTCCCTTGTTCCTCTCCTCTCCAAGTCCCAAATGAGTGTAGCTCTCAGCTTTTAGCACTAGCCATGGATGCCATATGGAGATTCAAGATGGTTGAATATGATAAGCAAATACTATGCAAGAGTAGATAGTGATGCTATGAAAAAGCTCTATGCTAATGCCAGTATAACAACAATACTCTAAATGCTTCCTTTTTGCTTGAGGAGAAGGGTTCTATTTATAGAAGAAATGGGGAAATGAAGGGTTAAGATTGAATGGTTTAATCAAGGGCCAAGTTTGAAAGTTGGGGATCCATGTGCACAATTGGCACCAATAAAATGGTGACAAGTGTCAACATAGGATTGGGTTGAGAGAAGAGGTTGGAGGCATTAAAGGCCTGAGAAGACCTCATAGTTATCTAGAGGCTAAGGGTCAAGTCCAAATTAAGATTACCCACTGGATTAAGAGTTAATCCAAGGATAAACCTTTGTGCAAATGTTTAAGAGGTAATCATGGTCAAAGCATTAATGGCCTGATGAGACCTTTGGGTTGGGTAGAGGTTGAGTCAAAACAAATGTTTTAACCATGTGGGAGGGTTTGAGGTAACCATTAATGGTTATTGGAGACTTTGGGGATTAAGTGGTTGAAGTTTGAAAGCCTTCAATGGTTATCAAAGACTTTGAGCCATTTAGTGGTTGAAGGTTGAAAGCCTTTAATGGTTATCAAAGACTTTGAGGGTTTGAGAAGTGACTTCCCTTTTGCTTAGGAATGTGACAAAGTTTAGAGAACGGGTTAGGTTATTTAGAAGTGATTAGAAAATTCTAGAAGGGGTTTAGGCATGCAAGTGGATTTTGTAAGAAAATGCAAGTGGGAGAAATTTTGGTATTTTCAATTAAAATAAAATCATTTATTTCAATTAAATGGTGTAATTTGCATTTGCATAAATATTCAAATAAATATTAATTTATTTAAATGAGAAAAATGAAGATAAAGCATTCAAATGCTTGAAGACTTTGAGGGAAACCATTAAAGGCTTGAAGACTTTAAGGAAAACCATTAAAGTCTTAAGAAAACTATAGAAGGAAGCCATCAAGTTTGAAGACTTTAAAGCCATCAAGTTTGAATACTTTAAGGGAAACCATTAAAGGTTTCAAGTGGGTGAGGATAAATAGGATTTTAAATAAATAATTTATTTAAAATAGTTGTGCAACTTGCTTTTGTAGGAAAATACAAGTGGGTGGAGGATAAAGGTGATTTAAATAAATTATTTATTTAAAATAATTGTGCAACTTGCTTTTGTAGGAAAATGCAAGTGGGTAGAGGATAAAGGTGATTTAAATAAATGTTAATTTATTTAAATGTGAGAGGTGGGATTTTGGGGGATTTAAATAAATATTAATTTATTTAAATGTGAGAGAATATTTAATTAAATAAATATGATTTATTTATTTAATTAATGGTTTGAATTTGGTTAAGTGAATTAAATCAAATAAATTGAATAATTTATTTAATTAATAGGAGAAGAGGGTTAAGATGAATTAATTAAATATTAATTTAATTAATTATTAATTGATGGTTAAATAATCAAATAAATACTAAGTATTCATTTAATTAAGTGGACAGATTTATGTGACTACATTTGCCCCTCTTTGAGACGGTGCGGTTTATCGCGTCGTTTCAAAGAAAGAAAAATAGGTGTGAAAAAATGCCCCATAAAATGTAAATTTAATGGGTGGTATGCCCCCTTGAGAGATGGGCCGAATTTTATTTTTGAAAAATCGGGCGATCTCTCGAAAAAGAATGAAAAGTGGAGGGGAGGTAGAATAGAAGAAATTAGAACTAATGATGAAAGAATGGGAGAAAATGGAGTGAATATGAAGAAACAACAAGCTAGTGAGTACCCTGAGGTCATGCAAGAGATACATAGCAGATGTAGTGTGGGGTTTTGATTGATGCTATACAATTGATCAAAATTGGTTGGACAATCTGGTGCAATCGGTTTAATTGCCCCGGTCAAGTCAAAACATGACAGTTGATGTCAGTTGGTTGCTTCGACATGATAAAGTCTGAGTAAGTGAATCAAAGTGACCTGATGTGACTTAGACAATTGATGTAATTGCCCGATGAAGTCAAGGTATATGAAGCAAAATACTCGTTGAGACGTAGACAATTGATGTAATTGTCCGTTGGATTGTGTTTGATTGGTTGATCAATTGATAGTGTGTGCATGTGATGGATGGTTGTGGGGAATCATGGCAACCCCGTCGAGACTAGGTCATTATGATAAATGCCTGATGTAGTCTAGGATTACCATGATCGATTACCTGTTGAGACCCGAAGATACTTGATCAGAGTATCTGTTGATAGTCTAGGTGTGTGGGAGTCGATGTATTTGTATAGACAGAGTAACTGGCTTAATTTTGTGGATGAGTGAGGATGGGAAGCGATGAAGGGATTAGGATGATGTTGATGATCAAGATAGGGATGGTGAGGGGGGATTCGATGTTAGATAGAAGATATGGAGGACTAGGACCAAGTCCTATGGAAGAAGATGAGTAAAATAGAGTATGCATTATGATGACTATGTATGCATGATATGCAGCTATTATGAATGTATGGATGGGTGGAATGCAATGAAATGCAATATATACAGATGAGATGGAATGATGATCCATGGTGCTTTATTTTTCATCATTGAGCTTTAAAATGTGGTAAGAAAATACAAGCAACTTGACATAAAGATTCAAGATGACCAAAGTATTTCTTACATGGATTTGATATAGCAAGTTAATACAAGCAACTTGATATAATGGATCAAGTTGACCTGAGTATTGCTTGCGAAACAGACAAGGATTATCTCCTTTCATGCATGACTTGGATCGTCCTCCTTGATCTTAGGCTGATCATATCCTAAGACAAGTGCATAGCGTACTAAGAGATAAAAACCTTTATCCAATTTGGATGATGTAGGAAGGAACCAAAGGAAGAGCATTGTACCTGCAAACAAATAGTATATACATAAAGAATAAAGAATATGGATCCTTGGTAATGGTTCATGCTCATATGGTTGAGGTATACGTTGTAGTCATCAAGCCGTAGTGATTTATGATTGCATTTGACATAAGATCACGTGGCTTAGTGAACTTCCCACGTAGACACCATTAGTACATGCCCTAGAACTTCATCGGAAGTAATGCGCAAACGATACAAAACAATGCTGAAAGATCCTAATATAAATTACTAGACCATAAATCAACCAAGTATTTGATAGTGTAAACAGAATTTTCTTGTCAAAGAAAATGTCATCTTGTCTTTGTTTTTGTAAGGAAGGATGCATCCTTGTTGAAGATAGTTTTGAGTGTTGATGTTGTTTGGTTTGATTGATAAATGATCATTTTGTTAAGTATGTCGCAATGTTTGTTTGGTATCTGCATGGACGAGTATGTACAATGTGTTGCCATGTTTTTGTTGGATTTTTCAATGGTTTGTCGATGTTTTTGGATTTTGAATTGTTTTGAATGTTTTTGGTATTTTTGTTGAGACATTTTTTAATGTTTTTGGATTTTTGCGAGATAATTTTTTTTTTTTGAATGTTTTTGGATTTTTGACGATTGCTTTGAATGAAGAACTTAATGAATCATAAGACAATGTAGAATCCACTTCCATCAATAGGTTAAAGGCATTGCCCCCAATTTTAGACATGACTATGAAAAAGCGGGATGCAAGATGTATGGAGTACTATCATAATTGCAAAGGAATAACAAGCCATGGTTTTGGATGGATGGATGTATGTATGAAGTAGATGCGATCGCAACAAGTCTAAAAGACAATGGAGCAATAGCCTTTATGAGTGGCACCTATTTGCCAGGTTTTCACCATCGTACTTACCCAAGGTGCCACCGGAGTGGTTGTTCACCATTTGGATGCATGATTTTTCTTTACTTTTTTGAATGTTTTTGTATTTTCTTCAGGACATTTTTTTTTTTTTGAAATGTTTTTGGTATTTTCTGGTATGTAGGGGAACCTGATGCTCTATACACCTTAGGTATAAAACCATTTTAGGTGCATGCTATTGATTGGATCTGCAAGTGGTTCTCCTCCTGATGTAGCCAATTGATATGCCCCGAACCCGAACACAGTAGTGACAACATATGGGCCCAGCCAGTTTGATTCAAACTTGCCCTGATGTTCTCTGTTTGGTTGGTTGCGAGGATTCTCTCGTAGAACAAGATCACCTACCTCAAATGTACGAGGTCTAACTCGGTGATTGTAGCTTCTGCTCATGTGTTGTTGATAGGCTTTGAGGTGATTGTATGCAGCTTGTCGTTTCTCATCAAGTAACTCTAAGTCCTGAAGACGGGATACTCTGTAGGCTTCATCATCGATGAGTTTGTGCAAGGAAACCCGTAATGATGGTATCTCGACCTCAATAGACAAGATAGCTTCTGCACCATAGACCAATGAATAAGGAGTTGCACCTATAGGGGTTCAAATGCTAGTTCGATATGCCCATAGCGCTGGATTCAATTGAACATGCCAATCACGGCTAGCATCATTGACTGTCTTCTTTAGGATCCTCAATATGTTTTTATTGGATTCTTCAGCCTGACCATTGCCTTGTGGGTAATAGGGAGTGGAAAAGCGGTGTTGGATATGAAATTTCTCACAAAGTTCACGGACATCCTGATTTTTGAAAGGAAGACCGTTATCTGTGATGATGGACATGGGTACACCATACCGGCAGATGATGTAATTGAGGATGAATGAGGCGATCTGCTTGCCGATGACTTGGGTAAGTGGAACAGCTTCGATCCACTTGGTGAAATATTCGATGGCGGTAATAATAAATTTATGGCCGTTGGATGAGGATGGATGAATCTTACACACAAGGTCAAGGCCCCATTGACAAAAAGGCCATGGTGTTGTGATTGGTTGCAGTTCCTGGGCTGGTGCATGTATCAGGTCACCATGAATTTGACATTTCTTGCACTTCTTGACAAAGTAGTAAGAATCTTTTTCCATAGATGGCCAATAGTATCCAGCTCGCATGATCTTTTTGGCTAGTGATGGACCGCTTGCATGAGTCCCGCAAATTCCTTCATGTACCTCTTCCAAAGCCTTTGTTATCTCATCTTGTTCCAGACATCGAAGGAGAGTACCATCAAGACTACGTCGATATAGGGTTTCGGCAATAATGGTATATCGAGCAGTTTGGCGAATGAAGGTTTTTCGTTGGTTATTTGATTGGTTGGGAGGAAGGTTGTGATCGCAGAGATAGGTGTAGAACTCACCATACCATGGGGATTCAGAACCGACAAGGCGACATATCATTTCGGATTCGGGGATATCATAAGCGAGAATCCAAAGCTGTTCTACCAAGAACTCGTAGCGTGTTGAATTCTGTGGAAGATCTAGTAGAGATGCGATAGTAGCCATAGCGTCAGCAGCTTGATTCTGATCTCTTGGTATCTGCTCAAAGGTGATAGTAATAAATGATGTCTTTAGATTGTCCACCATTTGCTTGTATGGCATGAGTTTATCATCCTTGGTCTGATATTCATCTGTTTCTTGTCGAATGACCAGTTGTGAGTCGCCATATACTTGTAGTTCTTTTAATTTCCATTGTATGGCTAGCCTGAGTCCTGTGATCAAAGCCTCATATTCTGCTATGTTGTTTGTGCATGGAAATGTGAGCCTGTAAGACTTCAGGATGCTATCACCTTGAGGTGTGATAAACAGAATGCTTGCCCCCAAGCCATGCCTAGTGTATGAACCATCAAAAGATAGTTTCCATGGCTGTGCTTCTGTGATCATGAATATCTCTTCATCTGGAAAATTGGAAATGAGAGGATGATCGCCTATGAGTGGTGCATCGGCCAACTGGTCTGCAATAACCTGACCTTTGATAGCTTTACGATCCACATACTCAATGTCAAATTCACTTAGAATCATCACCCATTTGGCCAAGCGACCTGTCAATGCTGCTTTGCTAAGTAAGTACTTGAGTGGATCAATCTTTGCGATGAGTTGTACCTTGTGTGTTAATAGATAGTGCCTCAGTTTAGTGGTTGCTAAGATTACTGCTAGGAAAGCTCACTCAATAGGTGTGTAATTGAGTTCATAGCCAACCAGTGTGCGAGAGATGTAGTATACAGCACACTCTTTGCCTTATGCATTATGTTGTGCCAGTAGTACACCCAATGCTGTACTTGTTGCTGAGATATAAAGTAACAATGATCTACTTGAATCTGGTGGCATCAGCAATGGTGGATTCATGAGATAGTCTTTAAGCACTTGAAATGCTTGTTGGCATTTGTCATCCCACTGAAAGCGGATCTTCTTGTGTAGCAGGTGTGTGAATGGGTGACACTTATCAGCCAATTGTGTAATGAATCTGTGGATGGATTGAAGTTGTCCTTGTAGTGTTCTTAGCTGACTGATATTCCTTGGAGGTGGCATGTCCATGATTGCTTTAACCTTTGCTAGATCGACCTCAATGCCTTTGCTTGAGACAATGTATCCTAGAAGCTTCCCGGAGGTTACTCCGAAGACACATTTCTTTGGGTTGAGTCGAACATGGTATTGTTCCAGTCTATCAAAGATTTGATCTAAGATGTGGAGATGCCCATCTCTAGTGAGTGATTTTGCTAGTAAGTCATCCACATAATCTTCCATCATAGTATGCATCATGTCATGGAAGATGGTGGTCATTGCTCTTTGATAGGTCGCTCCTGCATTCTTTAGACCAAAAGGCATTACATTCCAGCAGTATGTGCCCCATGGACATGTGAAGGCTATCTTATGTTGGTCCTCTGGTGCGATCTTTATTTGATTGTATCCTGAAAAGCCATCCATGAGTGAAAGCATGGCATGTCCTGCTGTCAAATCCACTATGATGTCGATATTTGGTAGGGGGAAGTCATCCTTAGGACATGCCTTATTCAGATCTCTGAAGTCAATACAAATGCGGATGCCCCCTTTTGGTTTGCCAACAGGCACAATGTTGGAGATCCATTTTGCATAATCAATTGGTGTAATGAAACCAACATCCAGGAGTTTCTTGAGTTCTATTTTGACTAGCACTGCAATCTGAGGATGCATCTTACGAAGCTTTTGCTTGACAGGTTTGGCTCCTTCTGCTACTGTGAGATGATGCATAACTAAATCAGGATCAAGCCCAAGCATGTCTGCATATGACCATGCAAAGTTGATCTAACGCTGTTGGAAGAACTCTATAAATTTAGGTTGTTCCTCTAGAGTGAGAAGAGATGCCAGATGTATGAGATGAGGATTTTCAAGAGTCCCCACATTGTATTCTTTGGTTTCCTCGATGAGAATCATTGATCGTTCCTCTTGTGTACTAGCAGGGAGGATGTCAAACCCTTCATCCAGGTTTTCACCATTGGATACGCTCTTTCTTTTTACTTTTGTCGGATCAAATAGTGCCACAGTGTGGTTTTCACTGGAAGATCCATGTTTTATTGTTATATTTTTGCAGCTAAAAGGTTTGGCATTCACCCCGAAGTATGCTGCGCTATTAAGTTCAATGGCAAATCCAGCTTTGTGATCCCCGCTTGGTAGATTATCCCTTAATTCCAAAAAGTCAATGATAGCCTCATCATTTTGGAAGAGGTCAAGACATGGAGGATTTGATTGGTTCCATTCGATGAGTTCAGGGTGGATAATGGGCATTACATCATCAATTAGGTTAAGTTCGTTAGAGGTATCAGTGAGGGTTAAGACAGTGTGGCGAAGGTCGTTGATGGTACTTTCCCTGTCAGAATCAGGTGTAGGATGAGACGTAGGGTCTGTGGAAGATGTTTCCAGCTCAGGTACCCAAGTGGTCTTTATCTGTGCTTCTCCGTAAATAGGGATGTCTTTGTGTGGTGGAGGTGGTGATGTGCCTTCCTCATCTGAAGTGTTAAGCTGTACAGAATCAAATTCCCACTCATGTGAGTCGGTCTCTGAATCACTTTCCAACATCCGATTGCTATACCATACTGGGATGTCGCTGGAGTTGAATACTATAGGCGTGATTGGTTTATGTACCTTTGTAGTGATCGGTGTTGCAAGAATTTTGATGGGGATTAAAAGATTTGTTACTGGAAGTATCAGCAGTGTTGACTTAGTGGCTTCTATTGGAACGGCTGGTGCCATAGATGTTGCTACGAGTTCGGATACAGTTGTTGCTGCGAATGGTTTTATTGATGTGATGGCTACTGCGGATGGGATTACTGGTTCGATTGGTGGGATGTTTGGCATTGGTGATGGTTGTGGTGGAGTTGTGAGCCTTGATGGGGCAGTGGGGATAGTGCTTGATGGTGCTTTGATTATGAAAGGTGTCCTCTTTGCAGTAGGTGGGCAAAATGGTTTGTTGGGTTTTCCTTTGAATCTGAGTTTAGGAAGGATCTCTTTTTCAAAGCCTAGGCCTGTATTACCTTTGGGCTTGAATTCTGGTAGTAGAGGTTCATGTCGTCCTTGTTTGCAGTATCCCAAAGCACTCTGACCATCATATCCCATTCTTTGCATAATGAGGAGGCCTTTGCCATACTGTTCCGTAGGAAGTGTAACTTGCGGTTTATCAATGGTGATGGGATCTTTATAGATCCATTCCGCTAGGTCCTCATCTTGTGTCTCTTCCTCTTGACTCTTTCCAAGGACAAAAGGCATCAAGGCACATGCTGGCGTGATTAGTGGTTGCTGGAGTAACTGCTGTGGTTTACCATGTGTTCTAGGAGAAGTGGGCATTTGTCCCACAAAAAAGAGCTGACTCAAGTTGTATTCTCTAGGACCTTCCTCTGCTACTTTCATCTTAAGCTTTTCTTGCTTGGGTATAGGGGTGTTCAAACTGGCAAGAGAGGCGGGACTTACATATGATGTGGAGGAAATGGCTTCCCTATTATTAGGAACAGTAATTTCTGGTTGATGGCTGATATTATGGCAAAATGCAAAGGGATTTGCATCGCCCAGGATTGTGATCTCTATACCGTTATGTGGGAACTTGATACATTGATGGTAGTTAGATGGAACAGCTTGCATGGCATGTATCCAAGGTCTCCCTAATAATAGATTATATGGCAGAGGAAGGTCCAAAACCTGACAGATGATGTGCTTTACCACAGGGCCCACTCGGATTGGTAGTACCACAGCTCCTTTGGATGAACGCTTTGCATCATCATAGGCCTTGATGGTGATCTTCTTGCGAGGATCCACTGATTCTATTGCATATCCCAATGCTGTGACCAACTGTAGTGTACAAATGTTTAGGCCTACTCCATTATCTATCAAGACTCGCTTGATCCTGTGTTGGTTGATAAAGCCTTCAATGTGTAGCGAAGCATTATGAGGTTGTTGGAAAGAAGAGTTGTCACTTTCGGAAAAAGTGAGACAAGGTGATGACTTTAGATTTCCAACCATGGCTTGAAACTGGTCTATATTCAGGTTTGCAGGGACTGACGCCTCTTGGAGTGCTTGATCCAAGATTGTTTTATGAGATGGCGACAGGCGCAATAGCTCTAAAATGGATATAAGCGCGGGCATTTTATCTAAGTGTTCCACAAGATTGTACTGCTTTGGGACGGAGGTGGTGCCCTGTGGAGCTGCCTTGATGGTGACCTTGCCACGACGTGTAACAACATTGCAATTTGAGGTGGGATTTTTGAAGGTTATAGTTGCAATTTGTTCACTGGCATCATACAAGTGATTTACAGTATAGTTATACGCAGCCTGTGTATAATCAGTGGTATCAGTGCCTCACCGGGAAGTGGAAGGACCCCTTTGATCTTGTGATGGAAGTGGATTCTTGAACATCAGATGATCATTATTGGTCATTTTTGGGTCATGTCCTTCAATTTCAATTTCTCCTCGATCAATAAGATCCTGAATGAGATCTTTCAATCGGTGACAATTACTTGTCTTGTGTCCTCTTCCTTGATGGAACTCACAGTGTTCAGTATCTCTCCACCATGCCGATTTGACCTGAGGCTCATAGTTTGATGGCTTAGGTAGAGTGATCAAATTTTGAGAAATGAGTTGTCGCAACACTGTTTCAATGGGTTCCCCTAAGGGAGTGTATGTGCATTTTTATTTTTGCTAATGAGGTCTAGGTTCATCGTGAGATGTGATGCGACCTTGATTAGAAGGAACATTTGTGTTGTTCTGAGGTGGAGGATTTTGTCTTGCAAACCAAACCACAAGTTGTGCATTTTGGATAGTTCGAGCATCCACAACCCCATCGTTGACAATATTCTTATTCTTGTTCCAGAAGTTTGGTTTATCACTATTGAAGCGCGAGCGAGGACCATCTTTTGGTTCATTAAAGATTTTGATGAGTCCTTTCTTGATGAGTGCCCTTTCACATTTTAAACCCTTGGTGATCATATCGTTAAAAGAGTCTGCATCTTTGACATCCAAGTGAAATTCCATTTCTTCGTTTAAGTTGGAAATGAAAATTTCCACTAGTTCTCGTTCAGGTAACTGAAGAGAACGTCTACTAGACATTTGGCGCCATCGTTGCAGGAATACTGAGAATAGTTCACCTGGTTTTTATTTGGTATTGCACAGATCAGCCATGGTGATGTCGCGTTCAATATTATAAGAGTAATGAGATAGGAACTTCTGGATGAGTTCCTCAAATGTTCTAATGCCACCTGGTAGTCGGGAAAACCATGATGTGGTTGTTCCTCCCAAGCTTTGGGGAAAAAGGTGCATTAGGTATGTGTCTTCATATGCCACTTCAAGACAAGTGGAATGAAATTCTCTGACATGATCACGAGGATCTCCCTTTCCTCTATATTTTTTGAATTTTGGTGTTTCGAACCCCCGTGGAAAGGGTAGCATATAAAGATTCCTATCAAAAGGATAGGGACAGATGTCATTAAGTGAGAATTGATTGGTCTTAACACCACTATGAAGTTGTTGGGTGAGATTCTCGACTTGTTGCCGCAACATCTCCATTTCATTTGGAGGAGGAGGTGGTGGGTTACCTTGAGGAATGTTATATCTGATGTGATTTCTACCTCTTTCCTCCTCATGGCGACTTTGTCTTTCTGATGCTTGTCTTAATTGGGCAAGATCAAAGTCAGAGGGGAGTTTGGCTCCTTCTTGAGCGACTTTTAAGAAGTGAGCATCCGCATTGCTCCTGAGTATTTCATCAAACAATCTGTTAAAGTGAGGGTTATGCTGAACCCTTTCGATTGTTGAAGGAGTGGGAGTACTTGGGTTTTCATCATTTATATTTCCTCCAAGTGCTTCTTGAAATTCATTGAGATTTTCGTCTTCTTCTTCCTCAATTTCTATTTCTCGTTGCCTTGACCGTGATCGGGTTTGAGCCATTTTGCTTGCAAGTTTTTGTTGAAGTTGATTGAAGATGATGATGAGTTGTCGATGAAATGAAAGATTGATGGTTGGCTGATTTGTGTTGTATGTAGATCTCTAGCACTCTAAAGTAGATGTAACCGAAATTCCTTCTTTGAATTGCTTGCTTGTTTGATAAGTTTGGATGTGATAAGGTGTAGAGAAATCTGAGATGTGTTACAGATTTTGACTACCTAGTAATGAGAGGATTCACTCATGAACTAGTTTTAACCTGTGTAGATGTGTCTCTTAGGATGAGCTTATCCTAGATGTAGAAACAATCTAAAAAGTGATGTGATGTGTTTGATTCAAGCAATATCTAAAAAGGGAACTTGGGACAAGAACCTCTTAATGTTTTGAGAGTTGGGATGGATTGATGATAGAATGATGATGTATGAATGAGATGATAGATGAAATGTTTTCAACTTTCAATAAAAACTTTGTGTTACGAATGGGACAACTCTACCTCTTCCCTTTCAGGTGTTGGTGGTATTTCTCGAGCTGTGTTGTATGTGATACAAATGTTTGGGAAGAAGTTGGGATTAATCTTTCCTCCTTGATTTTTGTGATAACTCAGAGCCCTATATTGCATAAAAGCTCTGCGAGTCAATGATTCTGAATCAAACTCATTTGTTTTACCTTGAAGGTATAGACGCATGCGATGTAGAAAGACTCTATGTGAGACAAAGATTTGTCTATTTATATAGAAGAATTTCCTCCTTTTGATTAAAGCCTTTGAGCTCAATGGTCTTCTTGTCAAGTTGATATTCTGATGACACTTCTTCTTTTGCAAGATGTGAAGAATGGTCATAAAATTTGACTCTTTGTTGTTTGTACCTTGTTTTTGATGTTTTTGGTTGTTTTGACAGATGTTTGGTTGGATGAATACTTTGTTTTTGGGAAGTGATTTTCTGATTTTTCTTTAACAAGAAAACAAAGCAAGCACACAAACACAAGAATGTTGCCCCAAAGGCACAAATGAGTATGGGTCTAGATCAACCCAATCCTTGGACTTGTATATGACCCTTCCTTTAGATGTATTTTAAGGTGTATTTCCAAAGCTTGAAGTTGGCTCAATTTGCACTTGGTCTTGACTAAAATGAACACACTTCAAACACTTTTTATCCCTAAGGTCAAATGGCCAGTTGTGATAAATTTAGCCCACATCTTGATATTTCTTTGACTTTGGTACTACATACCTTATGAATCCCATCGTGGCAGGTAAGGATGTGATATACTAAGTCTTGCACGAGCATAACAAATAGATGATCCCTATGATGGGGGAGTCACCACTTTTATCAAGCCACAAGTGACTTTTCAAAAAGCTATGTTTCTACTCAAGGAAATATGTATGGTGAGTATCTTGGGAGCAAAACCATCTATGCTCTTGCACTAAATTATATCTCAAATATCGTCAATCAATAGAACGGGTGGGCTACTACTAAAAGGTGTTTAGTCATGTTCGATGTTTTTGGACATAAGTTCATTCTGCAGTGACTCACTTAAGAGCCTTGTAACTGGTGGTGGGGCCCATTTGTCCTTTCGGCCAGTTACACTGTAGGAACAGCTATACCCAAGGCTACAGCTTTTGCTCTCACCTGATTTCTATAGCGGCTCGAAGGATTTACCGCTCGAGGTCATTCCCAAGAGTGATGTGTCTCTTGGCAGGCCTCTCTTAAAAAGATAAAATTTTGAGAGTTACTAACACTTTTCTCTTGCACCTAGGACCACGAGAGCCAAGGGAGAGGATAGTGTGTGTTAGAAGTAGGACCACTCAACCAACTCTTTGCACAAGTGTGCCAAGCACGAAAAACACTTGTTCTTTTTAATCTATCATTGCAATGTGATCTAACTATTCGGAGATGTTGCTCCAACAATCATGGTGTTCTTTTTAATTTTCAAAGGCAATTGTTTGCGTAAACTAGAATTTGAAAATCCTGGTCAACTTAATGAAAAACACGTTTGCATGAAGTAAAATTTCTTTAAAAATGAGACAAGTTGATTGTGAATTTTATTTGCACCAAAAATGGAAGTGTGGATTGTGAGTTTTATCTTGGTGCAAGAAATAAAATTTGCCTTGTTGATTTTAAGCACCAAAACGAAGTTTGTTTCCTAACTTGCAAAAAAAAATAAAGTTGTTTTTGTATAAGTTTGTGGTTCTTTTTACCTTGGAACAATGAAATTCTTTTTAAGAGCCCCAAACAAATGTGTGATTCTTTTTTAAAAGCCCAAATTTGAAATGTGAAGTTAATTTTAAACCAAAATAAAAAGTGAATTCATTTTTAAAACCAACTTCAAAAACAAGTTAGTAAAAAATATAAATCTGCTCTTTAATCTAATTTAAATCTGCACAAAAGAGAAAAATAGTTAGTAAAATCCGCCTATTTGGTGGGCTTCTACAAGCCTTTTTTTTTGGGGGGGGGTTTTTTTTTTTTTTTTGGTTACAAGGTGATTTGTACAACGTTTTGTTACAATAGCGCTAGTCTGCGTTTGAACAGAGGCACTATTTAACACAAACACACTAAAAGAAAGGGAAAGACAGAGAAGGAAAAAGCACTGAAACATGGTGAATAGCGCCAAAATAATGTCAAACGCACCAAAACAGTGTCAAAAGCGCAACCTGTGTGACATTTTCAACATTCAAACATGTTATTGGTTAAAAAAAAAAAAAAGTTGATCTTTTTGCGTGTTCGATTCACGTCGGGTTCACCAAATGATGCTCTACAAAAAGGATTAGAAAATCTGTTTGATGGCAACACACACAAGAGCACAAGAAACAAACGTTAGTGTTAGCAACAAAAGATTATCCTAAACAGGCATATCAAGAGAGATATTAAGCATGAAATAGAAAGCATATAAACATAGAATAAAATAGCTAATCAAGATGCTCATAGTTGCTCCTCCCTTGTTCCTCTCCTCTCTAAGTCCCAAATGAGTGTAGCTCTCAGCTTTTAGCACTAGCCATGGATGTCATATGGAGATTCAAGATGGTTGAATATGATAAGCAAATACTATGCAAGAGTAGATAGTGATGCTATGAAAAAGCTCTATGCTAATGCCAGTATAACAACAATACTCTAAATGCTTCCTTTTTGCTTGAGGAGAAGGGTTCTATTTATAGAAGAAATGGGGAAATGAAGGGTTAAGATTGAATGGTTTAATCAAGGGCCAAGTTTGAAAGTTGGGGATCCATGTGCACAATTGGCACCAATAAAATGGTGACAAGTGTCAACATAGGATTGGGTTGAGAGAAGAGGTTGGAGGCATTAAAGGCCTGAGAAGACCTCATAGTTATCTAGAGGCTAAGGGTCAAGTCCAAATTAAGATTACCCACTGGATTAAGAGTTAATCCAAGGATAAACCTTTGTGCAAATGTTTAAGAGGTAATCATGGTCAAAGCATTAATGGCCTGATGAGACCTTTGGGTTGGGTAGAGGTTGAGTCAAAACAAATGTTTTAACCATGTGGGAGGGTTTGAGGTAACCATTAATGGTTATTGGAGACTTTGGGGATTAAGTGGTTGAAGGTTGAAAGCCTTCAATGGTTATCAAAGACTTTGAGCCATTTAGTGGTTGAAGGTTGAAAGCCTTTAATGGTTATCAAAGACTTTGAGGGTTTGAGAAATGACTTCCCTTTTGCTTAGGAATGTGACAAAGTTTAGAGAAGGGGTTAGGTTATTTAGAAGTGATTAGAAAATTCTAGAAGGTGTTTAGGCATGCAAGTGGATTTTGTAGGAAAATGCAAGTGGAAGAAATTTTGGTATTTTCAATTAAAATAAAATCATTTATTTCAATTAAATGGTGTAATTTGCATTTGGATAAATATTCAAATAAATATTAATTTATTTAAATGAGAAAAATGAAGATAAAGCATTAAAATGCTTGAAGACTTTGAGGGAAACCATTAAAGGCTTGAAGACTTTAAGGAAAACCATTAAAGTCTTAAGAAAACTATAGAAGGAAGCCATCAAGTTTGAAGACTTTAAAGCCATCAAGTTTGAATACTTTAAGGGAAACCATTAAAGGTTTCAAGTGGGTGAGGATAAATAGGATTTTAAATAAATAATTTATTTAAAATAGTTGTGCAACTTGCTTTTGTAGGAAAATACAAGTGGGTGGAGGATAAAGGTGATTTAAATAAATTATTTATTTAAAATAATTGTGCAACTTGCTTTTGTAGGAAAATGCAAGTGGGTAGAGGATAAAGGTGATTTAAATAAATGTTAATTTATTTAAATGTGAGAGGTGGGATTTTGGGGGATTTAAATAAATATTAATTTATTTAAATGTGAGAATATTTAATTAAATAAATATGATTTATTTATTTAATTAATGGTCTGAATTTGGTTAAGTGAATTAAATCAAATAAATTGAATAATTTATTTAATTAATAGGAGAAGAGGGTTAAGATGAATTAATTAAATATTAATTTAATTAATTATTAATTGATGGTTAAATAATCAAATAAATACTAAGTATTCATTTAATTAAGTGGACAGATTTATGTGACTACAATTAGAACATATAATAATCAAACATCTCATACAAATGTCTTCACTAATGACTGGATACTTATCATCTAACACTCAAAATTTTTGAGGATAATGGACAACCATGTTGATCCACATATAATATCTAATTACAAAGAAATTATGCACAAATAGAAACTCAATTAAAGTCGCCTTGCCTTGGAGATGAAGAAGCATCAATGTCTGAGTTGATATACCTTTACCAATTGCCCAAAATCAAGTAGTTCTGTAAATCGCCTTGTTGCTGATGCAGATGAAATATAAAATAATTTCAGCAATCTTTAGTGCCAAATTTGTAATAAAAATGATTGTCTTGGGAAAAAAAATCCAAAGCACCAATACCCACAAAAATCCACCTCTTGAATCAAGAGATATGAATAAAAATATGAGGTTTAATAGGTCTATTTGACCCCCACAACAGACTTGATTTATGTCTAAAAACTCCTTCCAATCACCTTCAATCTACTCCTAAAGGAATCGCCTTATATTCCCATAACCAACACTAATCTCCAATGAAAGTTGTGATTCTTAAATGAAGAGATAAGGGAAAAGTCGTGGGTTGTGAGGATGAAATCCGAGTTGTTTCAAACCTACATTATAACCAACAATTTCCCAATTTCACCTCCAATTGGTCTTCAATGAAATCTCCCTCTTCCTTCAAAAGAAATAGATGGGTTTAGGTCCTCCAATATGTTATTCTGAAAACACCATGAATTCCCACCACCATGAAATTACAATAACTCAATAAGCTCTATATAGAAGACTGATTTGTCTCCCACTCTCAGCTGCAACTCCTCGAAAGGTCTTTCACTCCCCCAGTTATGCTATCTATGCAGGTTTCGCTCCTAGAGACACTCTTCTGCAAAAATCTCCTGGTTCTACAAAACCCAATCAATTCAATAATCAACTCCTAGCTGATTAGAAGCTGAGATAAACCTCCTTTTATACTTTTAATATTTTCAATCCCTCATCTAGAAGCTTCAAGAAATAATATTAAATTAATATTATTTCACTTAAGTGACTTTATGATATAATTTTTAATTTAGTCACTTTATTAAATTAATTAAATATAGTCATCTTTTAAGTTTTAATTTATTTGATAACTTTATAAATAATTAACTTAATATTATTAATTAAGCTATCCATGAATAATAATAATAATAATAAATTGGACAACTTAACTAATTAAATTAATTAATTAATTCCTCTCCAAAAATGGGGACATTACACACATAATTTTAGAAACCTCCAAAATATTAGGTGCAACTAAAAAATGAATCCCCCCAACAAATAGTACCTCTCCAAGTAATAGGATTTCAAAGTAATCACGTGTGTGCCACAAATTTAAAAAACTCAATAGATAATACCAAAGGCTAAATAAAGAAAAAGTGCACAAACATAATTATAGAGCTCCTTAATACATTTCCAATGTCTCAAGAATCTTAAAAAATGAAGATTGTGGAAATAAACTACACCACAACATAGTTGATGAAACCATCTTTCCAACAATATATTGTTTACAAAAATTTGATACTCAATGCCCAAGTTATGCTCAGTTAGAAAATTGCCTATATGGAGCCCAATAGAAAATCAAGGGAGGACCAAAAATTCCCTTAGGCTTGATAGACCCTTGGTCGTCAATATGATCACATGCTCTAAAAAAGCCAAAAAAAAAAAAACCAACAAGGGCTAATTGCTAGTGAAAAAAGAAGCCCTCAAGGGTTGAGTTGGTCATAGGCCTGAGCAAGTGGGGCTTGATAAGGGGCTGGAAAGTAAATTGAGACTAAATGGGGTGCAGAGGTGGTCTGAGGACCCTCAGGCTAAGCGCACAAGCTTTGGTGACTATGCATGCACATGAGCTAAAGTAAGGTGAAGGGGTTGGGAAAGTTGGATTGGATTAGGAGTCTATGTAGCCTAGAGTCAAATTTTGAAGGCGGGAGGAGTATACCTAGTGATTGGTGGGTTGATGGAAAGGGTCTCTCAGTGTTAGTAAGATAGAATACCAATGAGGCCCATGAAGAATGGGGTTATGGGGACCCCTGACAGGACTTGTGCAAGCACAACACCCACAAAAAAATGCCCCCAACCAATAAAGCTCATAGAGCTTTAGACCAAATTTAAAAACAACCACTGATGTGATTTGGCTAATAAACAAATAGCTACCAATAATATGTGTCAATGCCAACCAATAAAAACCTGAACTCCGATATATAAGGTCACTAAAAATATTTTTTGTTGCTAATATTTAAAACACCACCCCAATGTATATTGGTGTCAGCCCTAAGGCAATAATTTTTGTTTTACCTAAAAATAGTAAAAATGTACTAGGAGGAAGAATATGTAGAGGTTTTGTGTAGAAAAAAAATTGTAAAATCCTAAAATATGTTAAAAATAGCCACAAAATTGTTGGCCTATCTATACAGTATGAATTTTGTACAATTGTAGTACTAGTGAAAAAACTTCTATGGCCTAGGAAATAAGTTTCAAAAATGGACAAATTGGCATGCATTTTTGGGGATTTTGGGCCCCTTCTAAATATAGTGGCAGGGTTGGATTTTACCCAAATTGCTCCAAACACTTAGGTACCTCCTACAGTCGACAATAAGTCCATCTTCAAAACCTTGAAACTTTGGCAAAAATGGTAGGATTTGCATGAAAAAAGCCAATCCTAAATTTCTTTAGCACCTTGGACTCAATAGTGAGCTCAAATCCCCTCCAATGCTAATCAAAATCAAACTACAATAAAAATCTCTATTGTAGCAATATTTGAATTCTTTGATATGGGAAGGGATTTACAAGGCCATAGCTTGCATGAACAATGAGAAATGATATTACTTAGTGAGATATAAAAATGAGATGCAAATGAAATATGTTACAATGTACAATAGGCCTTGCTTACATAGGCAAGGTGATGAGGTACGATGATAACTACCCTTGATGCAAACATTAAATGCCCAAATTGCATTATAATAAATGTCTATGATTAAAAGTAAATAATGAGATATGGCCCCATTATAAGATAAATTTTAGAATTCCACCTATGGTAAATAACATGATTCTATGAACAATATTTAATAACAAGTTACATAAAGTAACTTTATGACAACTAATTATCTAGTATGTCTAAGTAAACTAAACATGTGAATTATGTCCCCTTCACCGGGAATCTAGGTACAAGACCTTAATTAACCCTAAGCAACTCGACTTATATAATGAGTCAGACTTATGAACATCTGTCTATATACTAATTATGTCTTTCTTTTTTATTAGCTTTGACCATCACTTTGGAAGATAGAACAAACCGTTGCTCCTATAGCATATTACTTCTACATATCGATTTGGAATTTTGAGATGTAAGTTTGTAAATCTTAGAGTAATCCATTGTCACTGCAAATCATGTTCATTCTTCAATGCTCTTTGTTTTTTTTATTGCCAAAATACAGTCTAATCAAGAATACAGTATGATCAAGATTATGATTTGATCAATCATCTCGTTGACATCAATGACAAAATCCCAACAAAATGGTGATAACAAAATGTCCAAACTTCACACAAAGCCATAGACAATGATCTAAGCAAAGAAAGTGGATCAAACTAGTAGCTGAAAAATCTATGTCGAATTGTTGGGACTAAGAGGGTAGGTCGGCTTGGTCCTGCAACTTTTGGACAGACAAGTGGGATGTTTTCCAAATTAGGAAGACACAAAAGATTTGCTATCTGAAGATTGGGTTGAATTCATGGGACTAGGTCGGTGGGATCTAACTAGTCCTTTGTTTTTCACACTTGTAAAACATGAACCTATTTGTTGTCATCTATTTTGTTGGAATCTCCAATTGTAACACCCGAATCAATTTCATGCACACAAAAAGAGAGAAAAAGGTTGTGGATAGCGGTTTGCCTTGGGTCAAACCTCAGTTTAGGAATTAACCTTGAATTGAATTGAAATAAGAAATGTAAATACTAAAGTAAATGTTGGAAGATATACCTTAAATCTGCTATGGTTGATAGAAGATTCATGATGCAATGCTCTTTAAATGTAATTACAAATGTTAAAGGCAACAACATATATGACCTAATCAAACACACATGCTTGCATCAAGATTGATGTGACTTTGCTCCATGATGCTTGAAGGATATGATGGGATGAAATGTTGCCTTGAGTACTTGAGAATGCTTAATGATGAATTCTATGGTATATTGTAGATGTCAAAATGAATTGATAGGATGTCCTCATATAGGGTTCTCTAGGTAAATTACCGATTAGGCTGGCCTCCAATGATCAAGTGGAGCCACGAGGAGCAAAATCCATCAAAGAGGGCAAATGTCTACCCAATTTTTAAATGGGTCCTATTTAAGGAGGACCAAGGTGGTGGGAGCATCCTACTATAGACAATGGTGCCCCAATTCCCTTGTCCTCCAAAAATAGGACAAACAGACCTACAAAGGAAAACATAGCCCCGAGATGGAGTCCACTTAGTTGTTCAATCTAGTGACATCAAATTTGGAGTAAAAGGGGTCAAAACAAGCCTAGGGGGAATGAAGATAGGACATGCTAAAGTTGGAACATGAATATGAGGTGTGAATTGTACAGGGTTATAATTTATGATGCTACAGTAGCATGCCAATAAGATTGAGACGATAGATTGATAAACTAGCAACATAAGGTTGTGATATTGAAAGATTCTCAAATAGGTTGAGAGACCTCTAATTTATACACTTTTCAAGTGAAAAATCGAGGCCCAAGATGTGTTGCTTGTAATGAATGGTTGAGATTCATTGAGGGTTGAGGTTTGAATTGTAGAGTCATGTGACAAGTGGCCCATGAGGTGTAAGAGCTAGGTGTGATGGATGGAGGGCTCATAGTTGATGAAAGCTCTCAAGCAAGGGGGATTTGGCAAATGCCAAAGAGGATTAATTGAAAAAAGTGTCTAGGAGACTAATGACGAGGATTGGACATAAAAAATAGAAGGTGGATAAGATTTGGTGGAATCGTTTAAAAAATCAAAGTATGGAATTTCTAAAAAAACATGGTTTGTTTTCTAGAAGAGGCAAGATTTGTCTTTTTGAACATTTCAAGGGATATAGAGAATTTATAATTAAGATTTATTTGAAAATATTCTTGTCACATGTGCACAAGATTGTGGATTAATTAGCCTGAATTATTTATAACGATAAATGCTTCTGAATTTGATTGTATATTATTTTTTGCATCAAAATAACACACAATCAAATCCAAAAGCACTTATCATAATCTCATAAATTGTGGAAAATTGATTTATTTGCTAAATTATTATTTATTGATTATGTATTATTGATCATGTTGGAGGATTTGGGGGATAATGTTGACTTAATTAATTAATTAAATATATTTAATTGAGTTTGGAGATAAAGGTGAAGAATTAAACTTGATTAAATAAATGTAAATTTATTTAATTAAGGTGGGGATAAAGGTAATGGATGAATTAATTAAAATAATAATTATTTATTTAATTGGCTAGGATGAGGTTAAAGTCAAATGTGGTTGCATATGAGTGAATTTAGGTGTCCACATTGTAAGAGTTGGTATAGAATGTAGGAGTTAAATGGCAACTTCTCAACACTATAAGATTAGCCGATAGACCAAAATATCTTCCACAAGAGAGAAAATGACAAGAATATCCCATTAGAGTTGGAATGACTTTGTCAATTCTCTACAAGACAAATACTATTCCCTGCAACATATGAAAACAAATACATGGAGCTTCCACAACTCGTCAACATTGAGATCAAATGGTGGAATCCTATGCTAATGAGCTCCATAATTACTTTGCACATCTATGCGAGGAAGTTTTGGAACATCTCTACAACCCCAAGTACACCAACATTTTTTTTTCATTTATCCACTTAAAGATCAACTTTCTTACATCACATACATTGGGTCAAGAATTTTTTTCAATGTGTCCAAAATAGAGTCAAATGCAAAGCTTAAGTAGCAACAACTATCTCCACAAGAAGCTAAACCCATGTAGGAGAATTACCATTTTTACAAGTCACTCTACAAACTTGTCGACACAAAATCTACAATAGAATTTTCTACCATTGTTACCAAAAACCCAAGGCCCCTAAGATATCTACATTGAATAGGGAGAAGGGAAGCAACTACAAAGTTTATAATGTGCAATTATCACCACCCACATTGACAGTGACTCTAATAGCCATGAACAACAAACTTTAGTTATGCAAGGAATGCCAAATCTATTAATGACGAGTAAATTGACTGAGAGGCTCAATGCCTCAACACAAGTTACTTCAACCAACACTAGTTGAAAACAAGAATGACTTTTTCACAATAAATCCTACATCAAGAACAAACTTATTCATGTCATTATTAAAAATAGTGGCCAAAAAGACATCATAAAGGAAAATGCAATGTAGTGCCTTAGACTCTATATCAATGCTCACTAGCCCACTATTCTTTGAGATCACTACAACACAAGGAGAGACAAGTTGCCAATGTACAATTATTTATGTTGTTAAACCTACGTGTGATGGTCATATGTGACATTGAACACCAAGAAGTTTGCACTATTTTAATTGGCAAGCCCTTTGTCTACAATTGCCAAGTTAAAACACAAAACCAAAATTTTAGATAATTTGTGTTGACATTTAGTACTTCAAACTACAATAAATGTAATTGTTATCTAGATTGACCCTAATATCAACTAGTTAGAAGCATAGCAAAACAAATTACACATGAAAAATTCATACTCACAATGGTTCACAAACATAATTCATATTCATAATGGTTCAATAAACATACTTTTTCAAGCAAGCAAACATTCTCTAATGATACTCAATTTCACACCCAATGTATCACAACATCAACTCAACATTTTACTACAACTATACAAAAAAGTGATTGTCAATCACATAAGACTTCCTATGCACTACTTCATACAATACAAAATTAACTTGATTCTCAAATCTCTTATTCCAAATAGATATTTAACACATCATTTTAGGAGAACAAAATCAACACAAAGTCCAAAAATTAGTAAATTCAAGAAGTATCAAGTCAAGTTCATCCTTGTGGTAGTCTGATTATGCTTGCACCCAAGAAAGATAGCATATGGTGACTCTACATTGACTCTTATGTCTCAACAATATCTCAATGAAAGAACATGTATCTCTTTCTACATCAAAAATCACTTGGGTCATCTCTTGGGACACTAAACCAAATCAACATATCATCAAGTTCCGATCCAATATTTTTTTTTTTGAAAACTATATTCAAAATGTAAGGACTCTATGAATGGATGGCTATGCCTTTTGATAGTTTCTAATGCTCTTGTGACACTCGTGCTTGATAAACAATGTTATCATTATCTACATGGATGAAATCCTATTCTTCAAAAACATCTTAAAAGAATACATGCTACGTGTTGCACAAGTAATAAATACACTACATCAACACAAGTTGCAAGCTAACCTTGATAAATGCATTTTGGCACCATACAAAATTAACACCTTGGTTACATAATCAACCACACTTGCATTCATGTTGATCCAGAGAAAATAAAGGTGATCCAATACTAGCCTATCTCATACAATATTGGAAGAACATATGTTACACATTGCACATGTACCACATACGCTACGCCAACACAAGTTGCAAACCAATCTCAAAAAATGCACTTTTGGAACCATACAAATTTAGTTACATTATCAACCACTCTCCCATTCAATTTGATCTTTAAAAAATCAAGGTGACATGATACTAGCATACCCATGCAAACTCAAATAATTGTACAACTTTCTTAAACTTGAGAACTTCTATAAAAGGTTAGTCCTTGGATTTTCACATTGTGTAGGGGAAAAAGTGAGACTAAATATGGAAACCCTAATCCCACGCTCATACACACTCATGGAATATGAAAGATCCTAGTGAGGTAACACACGTTGACTACTTCTTATGAGAAAGAGAGAGTCGTGGGTTACCTCTTAGGTTTTCTATTCCTTTGTTGTAAATGAGAGAGAGGAATGATGCAAAATGCAATCTAACCTGGAAAACAAGTAAACAAGCAAACCTTGATCTAAGAATGCAAATAAATAAACAACTGATACACTGCTGCAAAGTACAAATCAAAAGGCAAAATTAGAGGCACACCTATCTCTGAAATCTTAGCAGAAATGTCCAGGACTAGGGTGCCACGTCACTGTCTTGATTCTACAATTCTGGAGCCTGCAAAGTGTTGTTCTGCCAAGTCCTACTGATAGAGGGCAGGACCATGGTGCTATGCCACTATCCTAGGTAGGACCAGGGTTCCACGCCCCTGTCCTTGGGGTTTTTGCAAGATCTGTAACCCAGAATTGTCCTTGTGTTCTCTTCTGATCCTGAAACTTCCAGCGATGATCAATCTAAACCTGTACCTGAAGCTGAAAAAGAGGGTTTGGGGTGACTATTTAGGGTTTTGCCTTATTCAAACCCTTGTGTTGGTGATTTCCACCTCCACAAATAGATGATAATGTATTGAAAATGTGTGAGCAAGAACCTTGTGTGTGCGGAAGATCCTAAGAATGAAAGTAAACAACCTAGAGCAACCCTAAAGAGTAAACCCTAATTGCTTATAATTGACAAATTAAATTCTCTAAATACACAATGCAAAGTGATCTAAAGCATGAATGTGAATCAAAATGAATCTTATGCAAAGACATGAAAACAACATGAAACCATACCCAACCCTAAGGGAGAGGTACAAGCCAATCGCCAGTCGATGATCTCCTATGGTTCTTCTACATCTTCAAAAGCCCCCAATTGATAAAATGATGCTTGATGAATGTTTGATGGATAAATTTTGAATGTTGTTGAAGACTTCAAAGATCTACTCTTTTGCTGAAAAGAAGGCTCTAATGCTCCAAAAACCTGTTCTTAGATTCTTAGAAGAAGACCCCTTCAAATGAAGAAAGAGAGCTCTTAAGTATGAAACCCTAGATCCTAATTTCATGTTTAGGCTGACCTAGGATTTGAATTTCCCATTATTATTTTTGGGTTAAGCATTATTATATCATAGGATTGTGCTCCCGACATTTCGGGAAAAAAGTCGCGGACCATGTGCATTCCCGCCATGGTCTGACCAACTTTTCACCAAATTTTTGGGGCTGTTAGATATGATGATATTAGAGCGCATCCCAAAGTTACAACTGATTTTGAGATGTTTTGACATGTGAAATCAGGCCTAAATGATCAAAATAAGACATAATTAGGGTTTCTGATTAAATGATTCATTGGAGGAATAAAATGAAAAGGGGCATGCTTAGGGTAAAGGGCCCAACTTTATAATATGTAAAGTGATGAGACATGACCTTAGATTTAATTTAATTAATTAATTAAAATATTAAAAGGGAATTAGAAATGCAAGATGCAAGACACACTAAGGTGGGTGCTAACCTAAGTGTGAAATTGTACCACCCTAGCAAGGGTGTACAATTTATGACACTACACAAATGTTCCTTGATCACTCAAAAAGGTTATATGTAGCAAGGAAACATTGCTATGGACTCCACAAAAAACATACCTTTAATGGCCTCAAACAACACCTCTACTTTGTGCTAGCATTTACTCTAGTGAATATTGCAAAATCATTTGAAATTTAGATTGATTCATTTGATTATGTACTAGGCATCATGCTAATTTAGCATGTGGCCAACCTATTTCCCACCACTCAAAGACTATTAATGATATCTTGTGACACTAATCAAATTGTGAAAAGGAGCCTTGCACCCTCATACAAGTCATCAAACAATGGTGCCACTATATTCTTAACAAAGAGACTGCCATTCAATTGATCATCGCCCACTTCAATTACTACAAACAAAGCAAATTGGAAAATGTGTGGCATGTGAAGTGGATGATCTTGCTACAAGAATTCTCTTTGGCCATTAAGCATTTGAAGGGGCACAACAAGGCTACAGATTAATGTAGTCCACTGCCAATTCATGCACTTACCATAATACTATAATTACAAAACCACAACCTTTCTAATTGGAGATTGTTGTACTCAACAAAAAAAAATTCACCCAGTCATTCAACATTATTATGCAAGGTGCACCTAGAAGAGAATATCACATATCCAACAAACATTTCTACAATCCAAGACATCTTTGTGTTCCCTCCTACAGAACTAGATAATGCCTAATTTAAGAATCACATTATTCCAAAACAACAAGACACTTATATCACCAAAATAATTTACTCTAAAAACACTTCTACTGACCTCACATGCACATTAACATTGAGTGTCACATCAAGCCTTGCATATATTGCTTTGAACAAGAACTTGGTGTTTTACACTTCTCTAGTGTTACCTAACACTCTTGGGAGCTGATCGACGTGGATTTCTCAATGATCTACAATTACCACATTCCAAAACTACTACTTGTGGTTAACACGTTTTCTAAAATGATCTTCACGGTTGCTTGAAAGAAGACCATCACAACATTGCACATTGCAAACATTTTCAACCAAGTTTGACTTCACTTCATGGTTTCAACCTATGTTCTCTTTCCATGACTCGTGGTTTTTCAATACTTTTAAGCAAACTATTTGAACCGTGTTGGACATGCAACTAGACCAATCCACAACTTTCATCTACAAACCAACATATAAATAGAGGTGATCAGTTTCACATTTGCTCATCTTCTATGAATTCACAACAATGTACATCCTACACATGGGACAATAGATTACCTTTTAATTTAACATGCTTACAACATTATACTACACAACTCTATAAGACATGTTTGGAATGAGATGTAGCCCTATTTAAACATGTCTCAAGCTCCAACTAGTAAAGCCCCTTGACATATCCTACTATGCACAAACAACTATCAAGACACACACATAAGAGAAAAAAGTAGATAGGTCACCAATTCATCCAACAAACCCAAGACCTTCATCAAGTCCAACAAAATATTTGGTGCTATCAAAGGCACAAAAACTATCATTATGCTCATCACATGCTGCACACCTAGATTGGAAAGAAATTCCCACTTCATCTTCAAAAGGAATGTTCAGCAATCCAACATCCCTCTTCTTGAGTCAGCATGATGTACATATATAACAAACCTAGACCCTACTCATGTCAATCTAACAATGAAGGATGTATTTGTTGACACCACGACAACCAATAATTGCTCAAGCAATAATCACTATTATGTATGTTCAAAACAAGGCACTATGCTACTCAAGCCAAATGGTACAACTTGGAGCAACTTTGTACAATTTCCTTCACTTGGGTCTAATGCAATGGAGACCATTCTTTCTAAAGAAAGATCAAATGATTTGAGAATGACCATGTGCACAACTACAATCTCACCCATTCACTTTGTTTGTGTGCTTGTCTACATCTAATGCAAGCCAAATAATCATAACACAACTCCATGCAAGCCAATTCAATACACTACTCGACTTCCAATCCTTGTGCATCTTTACATGGTATTACTCATCTACATGGATTCATCCAACTAACACCATAAATGTGTGACAATTGGCACATTTTGTCCATATGAAAAATACATCATACCCATATAATGCATGTCAATATTTTGTTAAAGATCTAGCTAACAACCCTTCGTAATAATAATAATAAAAAAAAAATAGTCGTCATACACAAATTATAAATAGAGGATTTCCTACAACCAAACACTATTGCATGCATAACATTGTAAAGATCTTTCATGCAATATGATTACATTGCAAATCCTTCTGCTCTGCTCGAATACATATTTGTATGCTAGTCTAAATTTTCTCATGCATATTCTACGAATGATGTAAGTTACTGGAATAACATGCATATTTGTCATTCGATCCTCCTGGGGGTTTGGATCACACTGCCATAGAACTATTATCAACCTTAATGTCTTAACAAGAAAGAAAGAAAGACATAGCACTCCACATTATAGCTAGATGAACAATATATAGATACGGTCATTCTTTTATTTCAGCATTGCATTGAAGAAGGTGAGAATTAACTATACATTCTCTTCACTGCATCAATTTACAAAAGCCACTTCCAGTCCCAACCAAATCTATGGACCTTTGTAGTGTGAAATGTACAGCTATAGCAGTATTGACCTGCAGAAAGAAGAAAAAGACAATTTTGCAAGCAAAGAACAGAAAAATACAGAGCATGAACTGAGAAAAACAAAGTGTATATTAATTGAAAGAAAAATACAATAATAAAAGGCATACGAGCATACACCTTGATGTGTTTAGATCCATACTTTGTGGATGTAACTCAAGAAACCCTAGTTATACTTACATGTTAAATTGACGTGAATGGAGAATATTGAGGCTAACAGTTATTGACAAATTATGATCCATAATCTATGCAGGTAACTATAAAATAACGCCAATAGAATTGGAAGAACTAGAAATTAACGCTAACACCCCCCCTTAAGTCTAACTAAAGAGATAGAAGAGGAAAGAAATGAGGAAAGAGGGAAAACCCAGTGGGAAGAAAATATATACTAACATAATGAGAAAACTACAGTGGTACAATTTCTTTCACCCCAAGAAGATCTCAGAGAAAGTGAAACTTTTGCTCAATGAATGTCTTCGTGAATATGTCAGCAATCTGTTGAGACGTGGGACAACACTGTAAATCAATGATGCCATCATGGATCAGATCTCGAATGAAGTGCATGTGGATCTCGATGTGCTTTGTCTGTTGTCGTTGTACTGGATCTCTGCAAACCTTCAATGTACTCTGGTTGTCACACCAAATGATGGTTGGTTGATGAAAACATATACCCAACTCAGTGAGAAAATTTTTCAGCCAAAGAACTTGAATGGTAGCATTGACTACACCTTGATATTCAGCCTCTGTGGATGATAGAGCAATGGAAGATTGATTTTTACTTGACAAACAAATGGGACCAGAGCCCAAACTGAGAACATATCTTGAAGTGGACTTGTAATCAATGTTATCACCAACCCAATCAGAATCAGTATTTCCAATGGGATCCAAAGTACATCCAGCTGAATAATAAATCCCATAGCTAATGGTTCCTTGAACATAGTGAAGTATACACTTGGTAGCTTTCCAGTGTAGTTCATGAGGCTCCTGCATGTATCTAGAAACAACACCCACTACATATGATAGATCTGGATGAGATTGAGTGAGATAAAGAAGACTCCCCACAATCTGGCTATAGAGTGTGCAATCAACCAATGGTGTATCTTATCCATCCTCAAGCTTTACTCCTGTGAGATTTTGCCAAGATCAAGAGCTCAATGAAAAGTACAATAGAGACAAAATATAGGATAAGAATAAACTATATTCTCATCAATAGATAAATGATCAATTGTTCCATTACATACAATGTAGATGAGCCTACTTATATAGGCAAGGCTAGGGATATGTGAGCACACAAAAATGACATGTGGATCAATAAGAAACAAGGGTAGGTAGGAAATAGGTGTGGGTAGGTAGGACAAACAATATAATAGTCCACATGAGGTGGATCAGCCACTAAATGTGGAGTGTAACAGCAAGATCAACACCATAAAAGGTGGAAATTCTCCTACACACACTATCCCAATGTGGCACAAACACCCAGGTGTCTCATACCCAAACTACTATGAAATACATTTCCTAAGTAAACTTAAGTAAAGTGTAATAATATCCATGATGAATAATTATTTACACCAACACCCCCCCTTAAGTGCAACTTAGGGGAATGCACTTAAGTCTACAATGCAACTAAGCAATGCAAGATGGGTCCCGACTACTAGGTCATGTTAGGTACCCATGTACAAATGCAAATGCATGAAAACCAATGCAATGAAATCTCTCACAAAGTGGGGAAAGAGAGAAAAACCCAATGGGAAAAAACCCTCCCCCAAAAGAGAGATAAAAAACTAGATACAAAGAACTCTCATAGAAGTATGTGAAGGACAAAACCCCATGTGAGGAAAAAGTCCCCCCCATATGAGAGAAGAAAAGAAGCTAGGAAGCCCCCCTTCAATGTGGATTCTGCACCAATGATAGAAGCTCGATGTATGAAGAAACTGCTCCATGAACGTCGAACAACATTCCTCCCCTTAGAAAGAAACAAAACCAAAGGTGTATCCATGAAGTCTCCCCAATCATGAAGGGAAGATGCATGAAAAAAAGTCATGATGAAAGGAATCTCTGAAAACTGCTCAAGTGTCCCCATGTCGATGCTGAAAGATACCCCCTCCAAAGGTGGTAAATTGTGCCACACTGCTGAAAAATGTACTCCAAGATCTAATGGAGATGGATGTAGAACATGTCCCAAAGACTCATGTCTCCTCAAAAAATAAAGAGACCTCCTCCAACTGTTGTACATAAGTATCCACAATCATGTCAACCTTGAAAGAAAGATCATGTAGAGAATGAACAAGAGGGTCAGAGTGTTCCCTTACAACAATCAAAGAAGGATTACCTTCATCAAAGAGAAGATGAATGTCATCAATGATGTCTCCCAAATTTGCAATGTAGGAATCCACAAATAAACCTGCAATGTCCGTCAAGTAATCATCCCATGAATCTGAAGCTAGAAGACAATGAATATCCTATTGTACTGAATCACATGAAGGCAAAATTGTCGCACTATCCGCATCATCAAGTGCAATAGGTGTTGTGATATCAATATGAGGAGATGAAATACAAGATGGGGTCACATGTGAGAATCCCCATGTTCAAGTGCCCAAAGTTCTCCTTAAAATCTGAACCATCACAAGAAGTGTGATCAACATGTGTAGAATCATCAAATGTGAAATCATCATCATCAACAAAATCTGAAAAGGAGTATAACCGAGATACATGACCAACCACCCCAGTCGCAATGATAGCTCTAGTCTCCAAGTCTCTAATGAAAACTGACTCAGGTGTGAACTCCACAACTCTCTTAGTTGCGCCATGTGTGATTTGATAGATAGAAAGGAGATTGTTTGTTAGGTGGGGTACACACAACACATCATTGAAGGAGTTATCCCCAATGTCAATAGAATTTTTCCCAATCACATCCATGTATGTATGATTGCCCATCAAAATCTGCGGCATGGTGCAAGGCTCAAATGTAGAGAACATAGACTGCGAAGATACCATATGATGAGAAGCCCCTGAATCTAGAAGCCATCTCTCTGAATCATGACTAATAGTAGCACATAGAGCTTTTCCTTTTCTTTTCCCAAAAAAGTGAGTCTTCCCACTTGTAGAAGCCATGAATGCTTTCCCTTTAACTTTTGAATGTGAGGAAGTAGAAGTTGATGAATCATCCTTCTTCTAGACATTAGGAAAATCAATGTTATGCTTTTTGATGATATGTGTGAGCTCATGAATCTTCTAGAATGGCAACGACTCTCCTCATGACCAAACTTTTTACAATAGGCACAAGTAGGTCTCTCCCTCTTTGGTGAGTTATCCCTATTGGAAGAGGATGAATCTCCTTGTTGTGGAGAAGATGGTGCTTTGTCCTTAGGTTTTGATTGCCATTTCTTCTTGTTTGAGTTGTCATTTCCTTGATTTCCTTTGTTCCCTTGATTTACCACTAATGCTTGAGACTTAGAAGCCTTAAGAATGTCCATGCTTATCAACTTAGTTTGTTCCATCATCAACATTTCATTGAAAGCATCAAATGTAGGCATTGTGTAGCTTGAACCCATTGTCATCCTATGGGTTTGGAAACTAGAAACAAATGCTGCATATTCTTGTGGAAGCTTGCCTATCAAGTTGAAGATCAATTGAGTATCCTTCTTATCAATGCCACAATCTTTGAGTTGTGCCCTCAACTCATTTGCCTTAGTGACATAATCTTGTATAGTATCAAAGTTCTTGGGATCAACATGGTGAGATCACTATCAATTTGATATCCCCTAATCTCATCAACTTGACCATACAAGTCTTGAAACTTTTGCCAAGCATCCTTGATTAGAGTACATTTCTCAATATGAAAAATGAGATCCTTTGATACATACTTTCTTAAGGTACCAATTGCCATGATATTTTTAGTAAGCCAATCCAAGTGACCAATTGGATCAACCTTAGGATCAGCAGGAGCAACAATAGTTCCATCAATGTAATGAGTTAGTCCTTTTTCCATAAGTTTACTCCATGCATCAATTTTCCAAGTAGCATAATTATGAGGAGTTAAGAGAGGAAACTTATAAGAACCCATAGAAGTAAAAATGAAGGAACACAATACCACAAAAGCACAAGAGACACCCCCCAAAATTCACTCAATCAAAGTACCCCCCCAAAAAATGATGATTTTGGCACTTTATATGTAGTGCATGTACAATAGGCCACTTGCAAATAATGGTAAGGTGTAATTCTGATTTTGTTTTACAACTACCCCAATAGGTTGAGAACTTTAAAGCAAAAGATTAAAAAAATAGATCTATGCAATACAAATGCCAAATTAGCCAAATAAGACCATATCATGAAAGTATAATTTCTACCCACAATTGCTGCAAACTGATAACATATTCTGAGAGTAGACAAAAAATAATACACTTTCAAAAAAAACAACACCTGAAAAGGAGTTCGTATGAGCCCAAACGGAGACCTGGAAGTTGCAGAAACAGGGATTGGACAAGTACAGTCACCAAAAACTAAGAATTCTGAAACATCTATCTATCAAAATTAGAAAATAATTCCACTAAGTGAAAGTACACGAAATTCTAGCCCATTTCAAAAAAAATTGCACCAAAAAAGGAGCAAAAATGAGCAAGATATGGCCATTTGAAGTTGAACTGCAAAATCAAAAAGCTCAATGAGAGGGGCTTGCAAAAAAAATTTTAAAATGATGACGTCAGCGAACTGCGGGCTTAAATTTGACGGCCGTATGACCATCACCCAAACTTCACGGCTGACTGGGCACTGACGTGGCACTGACTGTGCAAATAATTTGGCAGGTGATGTGGCAGCCAATTGGGTTGCTGACGTGGCAAGGTGATTTGGCAGCCAACTAGATTGCTGACGTGGCGCTCACTATACGCTGCTGAGTGGGCAAAAGGCACGGATCCCAAAAAAATTTCCAAAATTTTATTTTTTTTTTTTTTAAATTTCAAACTGGAAAATAATTTTCAGAAAAAAAATATTGGTTTTTTTTTTTGAAAAAAAATCCGAAAATTTCGTACTGTACCGTCCAAATTGGGCAGAAAATTTCCTCCACACCCAAAAATCGATTTTCGTCAAAATAGGTTGAATTTATACTCGATGTTTATGGAAACGGCCTCCCGGACGCAATAGTGAGGTTGAAAATGCTCTAAGATGCCTCCAAAAACCGCAGTCCCTCAGATCCGAAAATAGAAGCCTTCTACGATGTCTCCAAAAACCAATCAATGAAGCCCCAATGGCTCTGATACCATGTGAGATTTTGCCAAGATCAAGAGCTCAATGAAAAGTACAATAGAGACAAAATATAGGATAAGAATAAACTGTATTCTCATCAATAAATAAATGATCAATTGTTCCATTACATACAATGTAGATGAGCTTGTTTATATGGGCAAGGCTAGGGATATGTGAGCACACAAAAATGACATGTGGCTCAATAAGAAACAAGGGTAGGTAGGAAATAGGTGTGGGTAGGTAGGACAAACAATATAATAGTCCACATGAGGTGGATCACCCACTGAATGTGGAGTATAACAACATGATCAACACCATAAAAGGTGGAAATTCTCCTACACACACTATCCCAATGTGGCACAAACACCCAAGTGTCTCATACCCAAACTACTATGAAATACATTTCCTAAGTAAACTTAAGTAAAGTGTAATAATATCCATGATGAATAATTATTTACACCAACAACTCCTGACAAGAAAGGTGTTGGTGTTGGCTTATAGTCACTCATGTGAAATCGAGCTAGAAGATCCCTTGCATACTTGGATTGAGAAACTTGGACACTTGATTCATTTTGGCTGATTTCAAGACCAAGAAAAAAGTTGAGGAGACCCATATCTCTCATGGAAAATCTAGCATGCAAAGCTGCTTTGGTTGCAGCAATGGCTTTGACTGAATCTCATGTTATTAGCATATCATCTACATAGAGTACTATGAGCAATAGAAAGTCAGATGTTCTCATCATATAAACATTTGGATCAGATTTGTATCGCATGAAATTTTGAGACAGAAGATAAGAATCCATTTTAGCATACCAAGCTCTAGGTGCCTGCTTGAGGCCATAGAGTGACTTCTTGAGTTTGCATACCAATGAGGAATTTTGTACATACCCTTGTGGCTACTCCATATAGATCTCTTCCTTGATATCACCATGAAGAAATACATTCTTCACATCCATGTGATGAATCTCCCACCTTCTTGATGATGCAATTGCAAGAGCCAACCGAATGGAGTCCATTTTTGCCACTGGAGCAAAAGTTTAATCATAGTCAATGCCATGAACTTGTTGAAAGCCTTTGGCTACCAACCTTCCTTTGTATCTTCTTACATGGCCATCTACTGATTTCTTTGTTCTATAGACCCATTTACACCTTACAAGTTTGCGATCAGGTGGAAGTGGAAACAAGTCCCAAGTGTGATTCTCAATCAGAGAATTGTACTCCTCATCCATGGCTGCTTCCCAAAGAGGATTCCCTGTAGCTTCTGGATAAGTCTGAGGATCGAATGCTTGAATCATATAGGCATGCATTGGCATGATGGGATCGATAGCTGAAAGTGCGTGAGGGGCATCATATATATCAGTCAAGCTCCTAGTCCTTTGATTTTTCACATGAGATACTGAATCATCACTAGAAGCCCAATCAAGAACTACATCTAGATCTGCACATGCATGCTCAAGTTCATTTGGATCAGATTCAGATGTATCAGAAATCAGATCTGAATGATTGCATGCATTATCTTTAAGATATGTAAGAGGAGGAAGCAAAGAAGTACGAGAATATGGCTCCTGAGATGCATGCATGGGACTTTCATCAAAGTAGACACCCCTCTCAATTAAGAGTGTTTCTATTGAAAGATCTAACAATTTGTAGCCCTTTACACCATCTGGGTATCCAACAAAGATGCATTCTTTTCTTTGAGGCCCTAAAGCTTTGGTGTTCTCTACAGGAATGCGAGCCCATGCGTGTGATCCAAAAATTCAAAATTGGGTCACTTCCGATTGTATGCCACTCCATGCTTCAAAAGGTGTCTTTCCTGTGACAGATTTGTGACGAGATCTATATTGTATGTATGAAGCACAATTGATTGCTTCAGCCCATAATTTGGAGGGAAGATATCTAGCATGCAACATACAACTAGCCATCTCCTTCAAAGATCGGTTCTTCCTCTCAGGTACCCCATTCTGCTGCGGAGTGTAAGGAATTGTGTTCTATAACTGTATTCCTACTTCATCACAAAGATGTTGAACATCATTGCTGACATACTCCCCCCCATTATCTATGCGGAGGATCTTGATCATTTTGTTTATTGATTCTCCACATGGACTTTGAAAATCTTGAGATTCTCAAACACCTCAGATTTGAATTTGAGAAAATAAATTCATGTGTATCTTGTGCAATCATCAATGAATGTTAGGACATATCTAGCTTTACGCATGGAAGGATCGGGAAATGGACCCATCAAATCACTGTGAACAAACTCTAGAGGGGAGGAGGCTCTCCATGCAATCCCCTTTGGAAATTTTTCTTGTGGATGCTTTCCAAGAGCACAACCTTTACAAACTCCATCAGAAAATTCTATGGTAGGCAAGCCTTTCACTATCCCTTGTCTGCTCAAATGTTGCATGTATCTAAAGTTCAAATGACCAAATCCTTCATGCCAAACTCTACTTTCATCATTTGCATGTGTTAGGAGTAAATTCGAATCTGATTTGGCAATAAAATTAGTGAAAGTGTACAGATGAGATTGATGATTTGCCTTACCAACAACAATTTTGGAGTTGTCTTCAATATCAAATATGTTCACTAAATCTAGAGTGAATTCAACTCTCCTACCAGTGCCAGTGTGTGTCATTTGATACATAGAAAGAAGATTGACATAAAGATTTGGAATGTGTAAGACATTCTCAAAACTTCCAATTCCCATCTCAACCTTCCCTATTCCAATTGCTGCTACAAAAGATCAATCTCCCAAGTGAATAGGTGAACCAGAATATGATTTCAAAGAAGAGAGAACATCTTTTGTGGCTGCCATATGGTGTGAAGCTCCAAAGTCTATGATCCATGCATCTGAAGAAGAATGAATAGCAATCAATGCATGAGCATTGTTTCTTATTTCTGGTGCTTTTTCTTCCTGCTTCTTCTTAGCACCTTCTAGGATAAGGTTACCAAGATTATTTTGTTGAAGTGTTTGTGCCATGAGATCAATGGTCTTCTTCATGCATAATGATTCTAGATGGTAACCATGGTTGCAATAGCTGCACTTTGATTTGCCCTTTTTGTCCTTTTCTTTTGAGCTGGTAGACCCATCTAGAGGTTTGGGATTGCCTTCCTTTCTTGGATATGGTTCCTTCTTCTCTTTGCCTTTGGATTGCTAATTGGATTTGGATTTGTTCTTTCCACTTCCATGCACAACAAGTGCATAAACACTGGAATTTTTCAATGTGCCCATCTTTATGAGCTTATCTTGCTCATGTATCAAGGACTCAACGAAGGCATCAAGTGTGGGCATCTTCCAAGTTGCTCCTATTGCAAGCCTGACTGTGTAAAAAGTGGAGACAAATACAACATATTCTGGACCCAATTTTGACATAATAGCAAGGATTAATTTGCTTTCATCCTTGGATTTGTCGATTCCACATCCTTTCAGCTGAAGTAATAAGGCCTTGAATTTGGTGAAGAAGTCTTGAATGTTATCAAAACTTTTTGGATCTAATGAGTTGAGCTCATTTTCAAGAATGTGATCCCGCATCTCATCTTGCTTTCCAAAAAGAGTCTCCAATGTGGTCCAGACTTCATTTGGACTTTTGCATCCTTCAACATGAAACAACAATTCTGGAGACATGGACAAGCATAAGAGACCATAGGCTTCATCCATCATGTTGAAATATTTGGATTTTTCAACTACAGGATTAGGTTCAATCTCTATTGCCATAACTATTCGATATAAGCCTCTACTTCTGAGCTGAAGCATAATATTTGGCTTCCATTCGAAATAGTTGTATGGAGTGAGAAGAGAAGAGACTGAAAACTCAATTGTTTAAACTCTGATTGATTGTACCTACAAGAAAAAATATTTATTTTCTTTCTTCCTAGCCCTGGTGCTCTGATACCATGTGAAATTTACAGCTATAGCAGTATTGATCTGCAAAAAGAAGAAAAAGATAATTTTGCAGGCAAAGAACATAAAAATACAGAGCATGAACAGAGAAAAATAGAGTGTATATTAATTAAAAGAAAAATACAATAATAAAAGGCATACGAGCATACACCTTGATGTGTTTAGATCCACATTTTGTGGATGTAACTAAGAAACCTGAGTTATACTTATATATTAAATTCGCGTGAATGGAGGAGACCTGAGTTATACTTATATATTAAATTCACGTGAACGGAGGAGATTGAGGCTAACAGTTATTTGACAGATTATGATCCATAATCTATGCAGGTAACTATAAAATAAAGCCAACAGAACTGGAAGAAGTGGAAATTAACCATGCATGGAATCAAATGATTTCTAAACTTAATCGTTGCATTGTTGTGATTAATTTCAAATTGCGTAGGTATCGTTTAATATGTTTTTGATCAATTATTTGTGATCTAAAACATTATTGCCATCCAACATTTGTTCAAGACAATCAATACTTTTCTCTCCTTTGGACAACATGATTGGCTTACTTCTGCAAGTAGTGACATTAAGAAAAAATTATCTCCAGGAAAACTCAAGAGTGAAGTAGCCCAAAGAGAAATAGTGAAGTATGGTCACAAGGGCATTGACTCGTCCATTTGAAAAGAAAAATTAAAAAAAGCACCTCCAGTATATGTAGAATCTACCTCCTCTCCTAATCAGCAAAAGCAAAGAATCTTCACAACATCTGGAGGTAAATTGAATGCAGAGGTCTGGGCTCAGGCTAAGTATGCCTCAATAGATCATCAAGAGACATCATATACCTATAAAACTCCATCTAAAGAAGTTGGTAATCCTGCAAATCCGAGACATTAGTATTTCAATGAAGAGAAAATACATTAGAAAATCTAAGAACAGGCAAAAATGTTTTGGCCAATATTTATATCTTCCCCCACACAGTTTTACAGATTTTGAAATCTTCATTTGATTTTTACGATTTTTAAGCTTAGGTTCTGTTTATCTATTTGGCCTGAATTTGAGAAATAAATTCACCTTGAATCAGTAATTGCCCTTCGCATAAGTTTTTTAACGTAAAAACATTTCACTCAAAAAGAACTTCAAACATGTCTTGATAAGCCATAAGGCAATATGAACTGGTCCTTTCCTGATATAAAAGCGAGAATATTAGTTATAAGAGCTTGATTAAAGTGTTGTTCTTTTTACAAAAAAAGAAAAATGTTGCAATAAAGGAAAGCTAAATCATCTGTTGGTGTAATCCACGTTTTGATGTGGTTGTCCAAAAACTGATGTGGTTCATACTATTTACATCTTGTTGACTGCAAGTTGTAGTGCATGGTTAGTCTGAACTTAATTATTATTGTGGTTAAGTTCGATTGTGAATGCTTAATTTGGATTGTGTCATTATTGGTTGTTTGAATGGATTGTTTACAATATGTAAATATTTTTAAATACCTTAGGAGATCGCATTCTTTCTATGGTGTTGTGAGCTATCTCTGGTTAAGTATAAAGTAGTTTCATGAAGGATTTGTCTATCAAAATATCATTCATTATTGTCATTGTCCTTTGGGATTAAGAGTTAGCATAGATTCTCTAAACCCTCTCCCCTTTTGTCCTTTTTTTCCTATTTGAATTAGTTCAGGAGAAGAAGCATCACATATTGATACATTTGATTTTCATGTTCCAGTTGTAGTTCATAAACATAAATCCTTGTGGATTACCAGCAATCACATCTATACACTAAGTCTATCCACGTATAAAGTCAAGACCTGACTATTGGAACCTTGGATCTATCTCGTTTGATCACATAGTTTAGCATCCGTGAGGTCTTTGTTCAAGAGAGCATAGAATACTTAGTATTTTATTCTATATTGCATGTGGTCATAAAAAACACATCAACGTGCTAGGAGGGCATGGCAATGAATGAACAATTGAATGAATACATGAACAGTTGATGTTGGAGCTTATCAAGTCATATTTTGAACCATTTGCTAACATAATTTGCACAAGAAAAGAAGGTGAAGAACGATGGACTATCAACTAGATTTGCAAAAGAAGACATTCAAAATCTTCCGCAGTTGGACCTAGTTGAATTTTCAAGTTAAATTTGAGATTTGCTAGATCTCTTTTATTTCAAAAAATCCAAAAAAAGTAGAAAAGTTGAAAAGTCCAAAAAAAAAGTGAAAAAACTAGAAAAGCCAAAAAAAAAGTCAAAAACAAATAATTCTAAAAAGAGATTTATCAATGGATGGACCACGTAATCATCAAGATGATGTTCTTCAACAGTTGTGGAACTTGAATTTACGATACATCCATGGAGTTTGTCCAATTTTACATCAAGGAATAATTATAGGATTCATAACACTGGTGGACACGATGAGATGCGTTGTCTAACATTTTTGTCAAGAATGGAATTAGCATTGCAAGGGAAATTTTCCTTTTCAGAAGTATATGAGCCAGTTGAACCCTCAAAAGTAAGCCTCCAATTAGTGAAAGTGAGTTAATCATGAAGTTCAAAGAGATGATCAAGAAAGGTTTGAGCATGGAAAAGGACTTGTGCGTAGAAGCTCCCTTGTTGGTGTTGGATTCACAAGACAACTCACTTGGAGTTCACATGTTCATTGTGTAGAGAGGCTATCTACAAGGCTAGAGTGCAATTGAGTTTGGAAGAATAATCAAAGATGTACACTATAGAAAAGTCATGCAATGCTCACCTTCAACTAATTGACTTAGTATCAAAAGAAGAAGATATTTCTACAACATCCAATAGCAAGGATAGCATAATTGAGCATAACAATTAGTGCAATATAGTTGAGAGAAAATTTGAGTTTGGAAGAATCATCAAAGATGTACACTATAGAAAAGTCGTGGGATGCTCACCTTCAACTAATTAAATTAGTATCAAAAGAAGAAGGTATTACTACAACATCCAATAGTGAGGATAGCACAATTGAGCATAACAATTAGTGCAATACACTTGAGAGCAAATTTACATACCTTATACCAAATAAAGAAGCACACGATAAAATGGAAGATGTTCAAGCCATTAAAGATCAATGTTTCGAACTAGCATTCAAAGAGAAAAGTAAATTGCAAGAAGAGGAATTCCTTAATGAATATACATTCATACTACAAAGGGAGATCCTTGAGAATGAATTGCAAAAAATTTCAAGTATCCTTGGAGAGGAAGACAAACAAATGGACATGTTGAATGAAGAACTAAAAATTATTACAAGTGAGCCCAAGTATGAAGAACAATTTGAGGGGGAGCTCAAAGACATCATCGCTACAATTCTATTCGAAGGGGTGTTGAAAGGTCTCATAGAAGAAGCACAAAAGGGGTCACTACCAATGTTGTCCCAAGATAAATGAGTGGATGCAAGAGGCATGTTCATCGTCAACTTTGACCTCCCGATGCAATTGAAATTCTATAGCACAATTGACCTTCATGATCAAAGCATCACAATTAAGGATGACTTCGCATTTAAAGATATTTAATAAAGCAAGATGGTAGCATGCAATGATCAAGGTTTGGAAACATAGATGCACGAAGCACTACAAATCATGGATAAATTGTTGTAAATAGTAAGTGACTTAGAAGATTGTCATGTTTCACTATCACTTGATGTTTCATTAATCAAAGAAGAAAGTGATTCCAATGTACTTCAAGAGAAAGCGACCCTTGATAAATTTTTGACTGTGCAACAAGAAGAGGAAGCAAACCTTGGTGAACATTGATTCATACAGCAAAGGGAAGAAATTACTAGCATCCTTGAAGGAGAACAAATGGATATGCAAAAGAAGAATGAGCAATTCGAAGGGGTGCTAACCACTTGATATTGTATACCAAGAACAAATTGGGAGAATTTTTGAAGATCAACTTATCAAGGAAACTCTCATTTTTTAAGATATGCCCATAGAGCTACGCAATGATGCATGGTTTATGTAATAAAGTGAACCTATTGTTACCATGGAGGCCTCATATGAACAGTGATTTGAGGTGCGTTTGTGTCCGTTGGTATGAATTCAAGAAGAACTAATAAGTGAAAAGTTCCACGTTAACGATTTTAAATTTCCAATTGAGTTTGATTTTGGCCACCATAGGATCACTAATGAGGAAAATTTTGATTTACATGTGTTGAATGCCCAAGGAATGATAAATCACCAATGTTGGCCATCTGAGGTTGTTGAGAATTGATTTTCATACGACACATTGAGCAGCAATGGACAAGGATCTGTTGACATGTTTTTTATGACTACATCTAACACAAAATAAATTTGCCTAACGGTCACTTCACTCTCTCTTGATCAAAGTACGATTGCATGCTAAGATTGCAAGAAGTTCAAACAATCAACTCCAAGGTTCCTTTATGCTATGAACGTGACTCAGTTGGCAGATGTGATCAAGCTGGTATTCCAAGGGGCCTTACGTTTGGATCAGTCTTTCTCTTCTTCACGGTGGTTGGAACCCCATCATCAGATATAGCGATTATGTGATTCTTTTGCTTCGAATGAACTAAAATGGACTGAAAAATAAAGGGGAAAGGGTTAGAGGATCTACGCCTACTCCTAAGGGCAATGATATCAATGAATAGTGCTTTGGTGAACAACTTCCAAATAAACAAAGCTTTGCTTCGCCAAGATAAACTACAACTTTGCAAGAACCGGTACAATCTTCTAGGGATGCTAGAGGATTTCAAACTAAGAGTGCATTTGAAGACCCAAAACAATGCAATCCAAATGACTATCCATAATCGAACTTAGCACAAATTTAGGGGTTCAAGCTAACTTTACACAGCATCTTATAATCAACAAAATGCCAAAAGTATGAACCATGGAAATTCATCAAACACCATCATATTTTCCATTGAAATTAAAGCACTATACTACTTCTACTCTAAGTGAGGAAGGTGAAACCATGCAAGCTTTGAAAAAATAACTTAAGCGGACACCATCAAAGAACAATGTTTCACTGTTATTATCTCAAAACTTATCGCAACAATTTCATACAAGTCTCCCTCCTCTTACAAATGAGGGGGTCTCCCCTTTATATAGGCTTCTGGCCTTGGCTACATGCAAACCCTAATTAGTGTTTTTCCCTAAAAGATTCTCCACTCAAGATGCAATAAGGTGGGAATCAGCATTTAACACCCATTAAGCCCATACACAGTTAATTCCAAATAGCCAAAAATAGCATCCATTTGTGCATTAAATGCACCCCATTACATAAAATTGACCCAAAATACAACAAACATTCCCATGCAAGAAATAAATGCCCATCATCCCCCCATGCGACGCTACATGCGACAGGAATTTATCATAAATCATTAATATGGCGGTTGCATGCAAAAATATTCTTCATGCACTTAACATGCATTGACCGGGCCGCCACTAAGTCAAAAAAAATTTGTAATAAGTGCACCACCATGAAGCCATAAATGAACCATCATCTCCTGGACATGATAGCCACATACAAAAGGAATTTGTCGTTAATTCAATATGCGTTGGTCTGGCTGCCACTTGGTGTTGGCAATTGACACTCTACTGGTTAGGTTTCATTATGTTGTCATTGATGGCAACATGTTTTTGGGTTTAGGCTTCATATGGTATACCGACAGGCACTTCATAGACTCTACACCGGCACCGGCGGGTTAGAAGATCTCTTTGGTCACCGATAATGTAGGCTGACATGGTATGGTAAAGGATATCGGTATTGGAGGCTGACACATCTTGAATCCGGCATCGGCAACTTGTTGAATGCTTATTCATTTATGTTATAAGGCCGACGTGTATTATATAATTACATATATCCTTGTAATCCGACATAAGGCATAAATTTGTATAGGGTATATAGGGGAGATTGATTAGATCACTTTTGATATAGGATATGCATAGATAGAAAAATGAATAGATGGATAAGGTTATGGATGTAATGTAATGCGAAATATATCAGAGAGACTATGTATGTGAGGAATTCATTGTAAGGATTATTCTAGTACTGAGGTTTTAGGTTTTAACTAGAATAGACAAAGCTTAAACCGGAACTGTATTTTGGCATAGGAGATGCTATACTAAGAAATTCACTATTCTCTGGATTGTTGTCTGGATCATTATGTAGTCAGTGAGACTCCTTTTGTGATGAGCAGTGTGCTCTAGGCTGTAAGCCTTCCTGCAAGTGCAGGCCCATCATATATTGTAATATCTCTTCATATGGCCAATGAATTGATATTGTGGGTCACAAATCCCACTGTGGTTTTTCCTCATTGAGGTTTTCCATGTATAAATCTGCATGTTATGGTTCTCATTTATGTGTTTGGCTTATTGGTTGCATTACTTCTTTCAATTCTATTTATACTGGTATACCGATTGGTGTATGTATGTTTTATTAAGGCTAAAAACTTTTATTCCGGTATAACACTGATTCACCACCCTCCTCTTAGTGTTATTGGTTTCCAACAATTGGTATCAGAGCCTTGTGCCTTGGAGGAATTTTAACATCTTGAGGAAGATCTTGAAATCGGAATCACTGAATATGGCTTTGGAGAAACAGCTTGAGATGGCACTTGAAGATTATGATGCTGCAAGATTGAAGAAGTTAAAGCTACAAGATGAGTTGAATTCTGCGAAAGAATTTATTCTTGTCCTACAAGTGAGACTTTCATATGTTCAAGCTAGGAGGAAGGAACTTTTGCAAAATCAAGATGATGAAGATGCACTTAAGGAACGATGTCAGAAATTGAGTCAGGAGAACATGGTTATGAAGAATGAAATGCAAACTATGACTATGAGGTTATCCAAGGATATTGAAGACAGAAAAATAAATAAAAAATAAATAAAATAAAATAAAAATAAAAATCTTGTTGTATCTCTGAAGAACAAATTTGAAGAATGTGGTAGGTTGACTCATGAAAATGAGATATTAATGTCTAATTTGGTACAATCCTAGAGCAATGAGCAAGAGCTTCAGAGACAAATGATAGTACTAAGAGATGATTTACTTGTTGCAAGTGAGTACAAAGAAAAATTCAAGATCAGCTCAGCACAACTTGATGAGTAACTGAAGAGATAGAGGTAGATTGGAGATTCCAGTGGACTTGGATTTGAGCAAGGATAGAGTTCTGGTACTGCTAATGAATATCAAAACCATAAGACACTGATAAGGCAATTCAATGCTTATAAATTCAATGGTAGATGTTTCGTTTGCACTAAATTTGGTCACATGGCAAGGCAATGTAGAAACAGAGCAAATCAGAACCCTAATTCTGCTCCCGGTAAATGTTCTAAATGCAATAAAATTGGTCATAAGACAGAATATTGCAGAATGAATGTAAAATGCTATGCTTGTGGAAAATCTGGACATATGGCTAATCAGTACAGGTCAAGAAATTTCACCGGTTTTAGCAAGGCAATTCAAAAGAACAATGTTACATGTTATGCATGCAATGAAGTTGAACATATTGCAAAGTTATGTAGAAGCAAAAATCCATCGGTTGGCAATGGAGGATCAAATGATAAAGGCAAAGAGAAGGTTAATGAAATTCGACAAGATCTTATTCAAAGATGGGTTAGAAATACTAAAGAGAAATCATTAGATGGGAATGTCCCGGTTACCTATCCAGCAGAAGAGGTTGCTCCTGCATCGGCAGTGAGCTCATCCAGTAACTAAGGCAGGTGCCTTAGGGGTAGGCAAATTTCATGGAAGATGATGCATATGCCCGTGGAGGAGATTCTAGAAGATGTTCCAAATATTGGAAAGGATTCTCCAGCATTGATATGTTCAAAGTGAGATCTGGTATCATTCACTGACAATCATTTATGTCAACAGAAAATTAGGGTTTTCTCGATGGATAAAAGGTCAATTACACTTCATTATTAATCACCCAGCATTCAAAGCGATTCAGAGAAACTTAGTGCAATTAGAAGCTATTCAGAGGTGATCAGATTTCATCTTTAATGATCACACTGACATCTGGAAGGATTTGATAAGAGGTTTTCACCGGCGGAGTTCTTAAGGTATTTTTCTTGAATCATGGAATTGGGATCATCTTCTGCTCCTATTTTTGTTGCAAATCCATCTATAGTAGAAATTAAGGGCCGCCCCAAGCCAATTTTCAAGCCGTATCCACATGTGCCTACCAAGGAAGATTCAGTTGGAGCATTTTCTTGCGTCTAAGAGGGAGTGGTACATGTAGAAGATATTAGGGCCTATATTCATTGTCATATAGAGGACTTAGGCACTTCGGAAGTCACTATGGTTTCCTGCGTGAAGTCGTGGCTAGTGAAAAATCTTAAATCCTGCTTCAGCGCCACTGTAATTCTCAAACTCATGTGAGATTCATTGCTTATGAGCCAAAGTGTGGAAAAAATGTGAAAAGAAAGGTATTATTAAAAGAAAGAAAAGATGATAAAGAAAAGAGAAAAATCAAGAAAAGAAAAAATGAAGTGAAAAGAAAGAAATATCAAAGTACTTGACTTTGGGAGTGTGGACATCTCTGCAGGTACTAAAATAAAATTTACCAGAAGTAGAGCAATCTCCAAGAGAATACAACGATAACCTTTTCGGAGCTATGGACAGTCGTGGGCATCAAGACTCTATCTAGGATGATTTCAAAGTATGGAAAACTCATGTAGCTCGTCATAGTGGATTCTATGAGTCACATTTGTCTTGTGAGAAGGAATGAACTCATTTGCACAAACCTAGGTAATCATAGATTAAGTGCCTTGATCCAATTTGGGACTTCTTCCTTTTTTAGTATACTTCCTAGCTACTTAATAGGTTGGGTTGAGTTTTTCGAAGGTTCTAGGTATGGATTGGGTCTTTATTTTTGAAATGTTCAAGAACATTTATTTGAGGTGGTGCTAAAAGTGACATTTTCACACATCTCCCCATTGAAAATGGGGACCCCCTATTTTTTTCTTGTGGGTTAGTTATTTTGCTTAGTTTGCTTAGCTTGATGGTAGTTTCTTTAGTCGTTAACCTTTTGCTTGTGAGAAGATACAGTGCCTTGCCATCAGGATGTGATCAAGTCAACATTTCCATGTCTTGGACTAAGACGAGCAAACAACCTTCAACTTCCTTTTGTCAAAGTCCTTACGTATTGGATAGGAGTAGAGAGCTTCATTGAGAGGTGATTCACAATGCAACCCATAAGCTAAGTCGTGAGATAAGTTTTATGGATGATGAAAAACTCTCAAGCAAGTAGAGTGCTTCAAGGACTAGATGAGGAAGAGAAGAATAGATCAAGACCTAGGTAGATGAAGTATGGATGTCAAAAAATTGCAAGTATGGAGGAAAATGAAATTTTCCTTGAAGTCAAGAAATCCACGGCTTGAGTGCTCAAATTCCTTGACTACAAGAAATCCATGACTTGGAAGTCTTGAGGGCTAGGTCAAGTAAGAGCTCCATTATGAATTTTATCCATCAAACTAGGTGAGAGCTGAAATGAACGAATCTATCCATGACTTCATGATCAAATGCAAAAGATTCACCCATCACTCCCCAAAATCCAAGACTTGAAGGGAAGAGTGTGTTTTGTCCTTGAGTACTCAAATTCCTTGACCTCAAGGAATCCACAACTTAAGCGAAGTTGTGTGATGATCAATCTGGTTAGGCGATATTCATAAGTTTGGTGATGCTTAAAATTCTTTCAACAAGGAGAAATTACCTCCAATCAATCTTGCAAAAACTTCCTTTGCTTGGCAAAACCAATCAATTGAACAAAAGGTGATCTTGAGGGAAGTAGGCTATGAGTGCTCAAATTCCTTGACCTCAAGTAATCCGCACCCCGGATAAATTTAAATCTCGTGTACAACTCTTGGAGACCTTTCCAACAAGTTAAACGGCTCATAATTTCGAGTCCCGTGTAGAAAGTTATGCCTAGTTAAAGTTTGGGCAAATTTTATATAGTTTTTTTAAAAATTTCATAGTTTTAGATTTTATTATGTAATAAACAAATGTGACTGTTGGACTTCGATTCTCAAGGGGTTTTTGTGACCCTTGGAATCTCATGAACTTCTATATGTTGGATTTTCGAATGGAATAGATTACTTTTTGGCTTGCTTCAATTCTATGCTTTCTGGTTCTTGTAAACAGAATTTACAATACCGCAGGTTCTCACTCAGATATTGTCATCCAAATCCATAATTCGGATCAGTTATGATGAATGGAAATTGAACCTTTTGCATTTAAAGTGCTTATGATGATGAGAATAGGAAGGAGCTGATGCGATCAATTTACTTCACAAATTAAAGGGACAAAATCAGGCGATTTGTCATGAGTGCTCAGCTTCCTTGATTCCAAGGAATCCACGACTTGATGGACTTAAGACTGAGGTGAAGTGAAAGTTGCACTATCAAGTTCGTCCATAAAGATTACCAAATTTACAAAGAAAGTGTTTTTAATGAGGAAGGCAAGAAGAGTTGAAGCGATCAGCAAAATCAATGAATTGGAGAGTAAGATGAACAATTTATCTATAAGTGCTCAAATTCCTTGACCCCAAGGAATCCACGACTTGGAAGTCTTGAAGAGGGTGAATGCTCAAATTCCTTGACCCAAGATAGATGAAGCATAATAACCTCTTTAACTAATCGCACCACTTCATGATAATCGCACCTCTTGATGGTTAGTTAATTCATCGTTTGACATAATCCCTTTGATGGTTCTAATGTTTATTCATTTAACTTCAACTTACATGCAACTGTCGCTTTCCCTTATATTGACAACTCACTGCCTTAATAGCGGCAGCTCTATGTGTTCCTCACAGCACTCTCACACTTAATAGGAAACATAAACTTAATAAATCCTTTAATTATCAGAAATCGGGGACCACAAATAATTTGGCACAAGGAAGTAGTCAAACTTTCGATAATAGTTTCACAAGAGATAATGAAGACCCACGGTATTATAAAGTTATCGATCCTTCATCTTCGAAACATTAGAAAATGAATTAAGCTTGGCCTTTTAATCTTCTACGCTACTCATAGTGACATCTTCAAATGTTATCTCGGCAGATAATATTTGTTTTCAATGCAACCTTTCATATTCTTATAATCGTTGCGTCCAGTATTGAAACATTCATTTGGTATGTAGTCGGCCAGCATTGAGAATTAAATCTCTTCCTATTCATTTGTTCGGATTTGGGGACATGATAATTTCTCTATTACCTGTATTCATTCATTCTTTACTTATATGTTTCTTACAATGAACTTGCAAAAAATACCCAAAATGTTAATTGAGAATTGCAGCTTTCATGAATCGTTGTAGGTATTCTACCAACAAAATACTCTAGTGCTTCCTAGATTCTTGGCATCATGTTTACAAATTGAAATGAGATTTCTGTATCATAACCTAATTATGTGTGATTTGATCTGTGTTCTTCAAGAAGAGACTGAATCCTGCTACAATAACCTCATCCTGGTATGGTACAATAAATTCCTACTACAGAGATTTGATCCAACTGAAGGACAAAAGGATCCATCCAGTTGCAGTGCATTTTACCAACAGATGATTTGATTTGTCATTCAAAAGCATTACAATGCCATAGCATGCTTGTTAGATGCTAAAGTTGCAGGTAAAATAAAAAGGATGAGAGAAATAAGAATTGCAAGCTTTGCATTTGAATTCCAAAAGGATAATCTTAAAGAAAAGCAGAGTGACAAAGAACGAGAAGAAAATCATCTAACAAATATATTTTCTCCACAAAACAGATGTACTTTTGTCATTTATAAAAGTTCCCATTGTAATTCCTCAATTTTTGTCCAAAACTGATTTGAGAAATATCAAAGACTTTGTTTTGTACTTCTCTTCCTTCGCAGAGCTAAAAAGAAAAAAACAAAGTGAGGAAAAGAAATCAAAAACTTAAAATTTGAGCTCTAGTCCACACAAAAGGGGAGTTTTCTTAATAACATACACAAGTAGGGGAAAACATTTGGTAAAATAACAATAGGTGGAGTACATAAGATTTAACGCTCAAATTTTGGGGTACACCTGAGTCCCCAGTAATCTTTGCACACAAAATTGACATCTGATCCATAATTCAAGTGCAGTTTCTTTTGGCCTGGGCCTTCCTTTCAAGGACTTCTCTTCATTGGTTCAAGAATGATATGCTCTAAAACTAATTCTTAAAACAAGTTAAACATTTACTACAATTTAACTTTGTTATTGGAAGCATATTGACAAGCGTTTGATGAGATCCTTCGACTAGATTTGATTGATAAGCATTCTATAATATCATATTATGGTTACCACGTTCAATAAGTTTGCTAAATTCAGGGGGAAGAAAAAGTTCAGAAGTTGTGTGATGCATATGCTGTTGAAAAGACAGCATGGTGATTATATTCCACTTCTCATAAAGGTAAAGGGGGCACAGTTCTGGTTTTGTCTGATCAGCTCCTCATTTATTAGATGACGAAAAGTATCCTATTGATTGATGCTTCTAGACGGCATAATGCTGATTAAAAGTGTGAGTTTTTCTCAGTATATACACATGAACAATTATGAATTAGGGTGAAAAAATTATGGATAATTCCTTGCCTTTTGGAAAACTCCTTACATGGAAAAAGTGATGTCATTCAACTCTTCTGTGACATCACTCTCCATTTCATGGAAAAAGATTTAACAGAAACGGTTATCTCTAGGTTGAGTAGCTATTGAAAAGGATGTTGACTCTTTGCTTTAAGTTTTATCTATAATATAGAGATTATTGATTTACAGTTTACTCACATTTTGGGGGAGTATATTTCTCAAAGATCTCATTTCTATGTAATTATCTTGTAATATACAAAGTAGCATAAGATCCATGGATCAAAAAAACAAAATTATCTATGCTATATGTTAAAACTTTTAAAACTTTTAAGAAGCTTGCTTGAGTTAATTTCCATAATGTAAGTTTTCCAAGTAAAAGCAATAAAAATTTTATGCATGCCAAAGCTTTACAAAAACAACATTCTCAATGAAATTTATTTTTGCACAAAACTGTGCTAAATTACAAGTATGCATACTACAGCTTTGCTATCTCCAGTCTGTGCAGCCTGCTTTATTTATTATTATCACAAGCTATTTAGAAGGAATATATAGCAGGAAAATTGAATAATTGATAATAGAAGCAACCTGATTAATTACATAGAAGCAACTTACAAAATAGTAGTTGCAGACTGTATACTTAAATTATATTTTAAGGTAGCAAACTCTATTGGAGTGTTATTGTTGAGCATTTATATTGGGATGAGGTCCTCCGTTTGTGACCTCACCAATTCATAACTCTGAGTCAAAAACGTTACCCCTCTTTAAAAAAAGTCATGTCCTAAGCTACTTACAGGAAAATCCAATGTAATGTCAGTATAAACTCCAACTCCATCGTCATTATAAAAATGACATCATTTTTCATCTAGTACTCAATTACTATTTCAAATTTGAAGGGAAACTTCAAAGCTTTCCAAGGATGAAATAATTTAAGTCAGAACCACTGTTCATTGAGCTCCGAGCAATGTGATATAGTCATTAACAAGGTCTGGATAATTTTGAAATTAAGTTATAAATGAAATGGGAAAGAAACAGTTAAATTGAAAAGATGATTCTATGCCAATCTACCAATCATAAGTAACAAAAATCAATGATGTAAAATTAGAAGCTAACACCCAGAAAACAGTCTCACAAAATACAACATATTAAAATTGATCATTTGAAATTCTTTGAATCATCAACTGCATACAGAAAAATAAAAAATAATGTTACTATCAGTTTATGCCAATAGTGATAACAGATGAGAAGAACAGTAGATTTCATTTGACTAACCCTAGCCATATTAAAATTTGCAAATCTTGAAAATGCTTTGGTAAGAACTTCATCATTGACTTCATTGCCAAGATCTCCACAAAATAAGCGAAAATCATCTACAAAACAAAATCAAAGAGCAATTGTGAGTGTCGAGAAAACCTAAGATACATGAAATTAAACTTATGGAGAAATATGAAAGCAACTCAGAGTTCTAATGTTATCAAATGTCTGCCAATATACCAATTTGCAAGGACACCCCCATAGAAACTCAGAAAGAACATAGAAATTCTACTTCATTATTATATTTCTTGTTCTACGTAAGCAACTATTCTTGTCATACAAATTTATCAAAACAAACTCATCAGAGGGACTTTATTGATATGTCTCTGAAGTGTTTGGAAAAGATAAGGTATTTGAATCCTCTTACTTGAATAACAGCAGAATCATTCGCCAGAATGGAGAAATGGTATAACATAGACAGTTTACATTGTAACTTTATGCTATGAGGATGTCTTATGAGAGTCTTTTCCTAAATAGTCTAGGACGTGGATCCTTCAATGGTCAACCACATGTTCAAAATTCTTTTCTCTTTGTTCCACTTCTATTAAAGTTAAGATGCATGTAACTTGTGAAGACTTTATCATACCTTTTAAAAATAATATTTTTTTTGTCCTAAATGATTATTCAAATATGTTCAGATAGAGGCAGCTTAAAATGTAGTGCAGATCCATTCCGGGAACGAGATAAGTTACCAGGATACAGGTACAGATCATAGAAGCATTCCATTGATGCAGGATGGAAAAATGTAAAATGGAATTTAATTACTTGGCTGTCAAACAGGAAAACTCTGCAAAAATTTCAATAACAAAAGACAAATTTAATAGTCATAAAAATAAATTAAAAAAAAAAAAAATTATTTTATGTCAAATATAATTGCATAGAGATTACAACGAAGCATAATACATTAAAAAAAACCAAGGAAAAAAGGATTTCTAAAATACAATTATTTTACTTTTACCTGGGAGGGTTTATGTAAAAAATTATATGATCGGTCCTGAAATAGAAAGGCAAGTGTTATCATAATCTAATAGAGGCCTACTGTTGTAGGGGCGACCCAATGTTTTATCGCATTCAAACTTTTCAAGTTTAAGTCTGAAAAGATTAATTGTTAAGTTAAAATTTTGAACACTAATGAGGATTTCTCTTTTAAATTTTTAATCCTAAATCTTAAAATGAGGCAAAAAAGGAAAGGTATACATAAAAAATGTCACACCCACTTTTTGGAAAGCTCAGGAAACAATATAACAAATGAGGCAGGTGGTGATTACTCGGCGTTAATCACGCGTTTTTGGAGTGTAACAGATACACATTTGGTACAGATATGAGCATGAATACAGATACACATTCACAAATATGGCAGTTTTTTAGAGGCTTCAGGAGACAATGGGATACAGTCTAATGAAATTGCAATTGTAGGATAGCTAAACAAAAATATTGTGAGGTAAAAAAGCCAAATTTTGAGAATGAGATGACAAGATAATGAGTCTTAAGAATCAAAATCATTAACACAACTTAAAATATTCAAGGCAAACGTGAAAAAAGGCTAGAAAGATACAGTAGTCGCACATTTAAAAAGTCATAACCAGAATTTCTACAAATGTTAAAAAATTTAAATCAGAATTGCAATTTAAAGCCCGAAAATATCAGCCAAATTTTTTACAATTGCAAGTTAATGTCAAAGAAATATCTACAGTTGAAAAAATGATAGACGTGAAAAATATACTTTCTGGCCAATTTGCAAGTGTTGGATCTTCCCATGTTTGACCTGCAGCTTTCCGTGGAATTGCTTTCTTTTTTAGTTTCTACCTTTTGTTCATTTTCACTACTTGCAAGAGCAGCCTTTACACTTTCTAGAGCCTCAGCTGTTATAGTTTGAGCATCCTTCTGGAATAAGTGTTGAGCCTGCCAAAATATGAATAGATAAAAACTTAAACAGCAAATTACTTTATAACGACATTTCAGTAGGTATTATCAAAATAGATGAGGCGCAATCATATGTCTTGAAAGCAACAAACATTTTTAATCACAAAGTATAGTTACTTGAAGACAAAAATTTCCAGTACACTTGAGATTTTACAATTCTATTTTTTTAAAATCGCCAGGAAATAGCTTTAAATGATTCCCATTTGACAAATCAAAGCATAATTACATCATGTCCGCTTTCCTGTCCCAAAAGACAATAACAGCACTTTGTTTACAAGAACAAATTTGACCAATTAAATTTTCCTCCTATTAATTCAATGTTTATTTAGAACATCTAAAATGATGTTTAAAACAACATTCTTCCTTCCCCACAAAGAAAAGGAAAGAATATGATTGCAAATGATATGTAACTATATCTTGTAATTATTAGATCTTTCGAAATAGTAAACACACCTGTTGTTGCTGGGGAAGTGAGTAAATTCCACCTACAGCTGCTGGTGCCTGATATAAAGATGAGTATTGATACTGAGATGCTTGAATTGAGGGTGGCTGTTGCAACTGTGGAGCTAATGTATACTTCTGAACTTGAGGCTGATATTGTGCCATCACACACTGCTGCTGCTGAGGGTATTGTTGTTCTGATTGCTGTTGTTGCAGATGTTCCGGCTGCTGCTGAAGATGAAAGGGGAGTGGAAAATATGGAGAACCAGATGTTGCTGTCGCAGACACAGAAGGAACATTGGAAGGTCCAGGTGGGTATGCTCCACTTGAATATGTGAACTGTGATGAAGATGAACCTGAAACTGAAGGCACAGGTAGTGACGGTGCCAATGCTGGCCCTGCCCCATTGCCCAACCATTGCATATGAGGTGCTGTTGAAGCGGGAGGAGTGGATACCTGAGGCTGCAACTGAGCATTAGAAGATATAATAGGTGAAGGCCTCGCAGGTAGATAATTGCTTGTCACAACTGATGCAGCAGGAGCTGCCGGAGACCTTGATGACTGTTGAGCTGGAGTTATACTTTGTACCGTAATCTCATTTGATGTTGATTCAGCAGGAGCTGCCGGAGACCTTGATGACTGTTGAGCTGGAGTTATACTTTGTACCGTAATCTCATTTGATGTTGATGCAGCAGTAAGTATATTTGCCTGTAGAAGAAAAGGCCATTTCAGTTGTTATTATCCTAGGAAAATTTCTAAAACAGGGTCCTTTGCACATTCCATACAGATTCAAAAGCCAAAAGTTGGCAGAACATGTTCATAAAGATATGATTCAATGAATAATACAGTGCTGATGAATCCCCTTATTGACCCAAAAGAATGAGTAAATTAGCATTGTTGCATCGGAAAATCAGAAATAAGATACAATGGAAATTAAACTTACCGGCAAAGAAAAGACACAATGTGCATCACCTAAATGCGAATCAAACAGGAAAATTGCCACAACATCAGATTGGAGAAGATAACATTCGCTCTAGGCAACAAGATACGGTATAACAAGTTACAAATCATAACCAACATGGCAGACGATATTTTAAGAATTCAAACAATGGGAAAGAGCTATGATACAAAAGGTCAATGGCAATGCAAAAGGGATAGCCTATGACAACCCCAAAAGAATAACTCAAGAACACGTGGAAGTCAGGAATAAAGGACCTTGTATGTGAATGAACTGAAATTGCAACTTATATTCCAAAAACAGATGCTGATCCTCTCATTATAAACTTGAACAGAGATATTTTGTTAGACCAGCCCATAAGAGTTGTTATTCAACCCTGGGTCAACCTATAGCTTTCATGTTAAATGCCTAATTGATCATTGGTGCCATAGAGCATTATCTATATATAGTCCACGAGGTTTTCTTACTTTTCCTTTTATAAATATGATCATACCCTCTCTCCGTTCTGCTTCTGTCATTGTATAATAATACAAACAACCCATTGCATAAGTACATTTCTTAACGTTCCCCTTGTTCAACAATCAGCAGTTTTTTTCCATTTTAAAATAAAACGGCTGTTTAACAATTTTGCTCATGAACGAAGTGATAGATGGATCGTTAACAGTCTTTGTTGACTGCGGGAAGTAATGGGTTCAATTCTCCAGCTTTTTGCCACTAAAAAAAAAACATTGCAAACCAGCGAAAGGTTAAACAGGACTTTGCATCAGATCGATGAATTGTCTGCACACAAATTTCTTGGGAATGCAAAATACAGGAGAAACACAATTTCGGAAGAAAAGAAAGAGGGAAATGAGTTTTGATTCCCTGAATTAAATCTAGCTAAAAGCAAGACTGCACCTTGACACTAAACCCTAATCAAAAAAATAGCCATAGGCTTCTAGAGACTCGAAGCTTCAGCAACTTGCAAAAATTATAAAATCAACGAAAGGCAAAAATAAATCGCCTACAGCACCCAGTTGAATGCATATCAAAGATTCAAATCCATGTTTCGAGCCACTGCTTCTAGACATAGACGACTAAAAAAATTTGTACAATCACTCGTATACTGGGAAGCAATTCAACTCTCTAAATGATAAACTGAGAAATTATCATTCTGAACCAAAAAATCAACGTGGGTAACATGTTTTCGAAGAATTATATAACAAAAATTCAGGGCTGCTGAAGTATTGTTGTTTGCTTGACTTGGCGAGGGCGGAGAATCAGAAACCAGTTCTTTCATTTCCTGTTCAAATCTCTCGAGCTCGCTTACCAGATTCACCATTTTCTATATGTTTTTTAAAAAGTCGGGTTGAATCAACCGGAGGAAAAAGCAGTTGATCAGCTATTGGGTCGTGTAGAGTGGGCCCGAAAAAAAGAGCAATTCATTTGCATTTTTGTGGTTAGCACAAGGATATACCTAGGTGTAATTGGTTTCTCTAACATAAATGAGAGTTCTTTAATCTGTATTGGTATGATTAGTAGAACGATAAGTTCACTTTGAGACTCTAAGAGGAACACAAAGTTGAGATTAAGATTGCAAGAAAAATAGGAACAAACATTATCATTAACACATGATTAAGATTACTTGGACATCTTAACATCAAAGAAGTTCTATCTTTTGGGGAAGGATTCATTTTTAATATTCATTATATTTGAAGTTTTGAATTTTTTTTTAATCGGTTATATATATATATATATATATAAATAAAGTCTGGAATTTATAAAATTAGGGTGCAATAAAGAACTTTGTGTGTCACTCCCCAAAAGAATCCCCACATTAAAGAAAGTATCAAGCTACCACCTGAAATATACATATGCAGAAAGACATATAGCTATTCTAGCCTATACAATAGTTATATCCAAACCTACGAAGCCAAAAAGGCAACAAAATTTGTCCCATTACTTAGATATTGCAATTTCCTTGCCTTTGTCCTAAGAAGTCGCTCCATGTTCTAGTTTTTTTGGTGGTTGTACCTCTTCCCTTTGTAGCTCTGGAGGAAATCTGATCTGCAAGGATCATCTGGTCTTCTTGTTGGCTCTCTTTGGCCTTCCACGATTGTGTCTGGATGAAGTTTCACCAAGAGCCTCAGGGGTACGCTCAATGTATGAACCCCATTTCTCAACTTCCAACCGATGGTTTATGGCCTTGACTGCTCTGACATAGTCCTTAACCCCTATCATGCCAACTTGGGCTAAAGAGCACCATATTTCCTTGTTGCTTTGCATGCTCCATATGAAGAAGGGGAGCAAAGGTGGTGTGAATTCACCCACATGGATCCATACTCCACCTTGGTAGATGAATCCTTGCCCCTCTTTCGTCGTTTCCATCAAGTTCTCAAATCCACCTCTCCTTTCATCTCGGATACAACTTTCTACCAGCCAGCAGACAATCTCCTTCTTCTCCAACTCAAATCACCATGTCGCAAACATCAATGCAATATCAACATTGCATCGGTATTTGAAGGCATCCTTCAAATACTCCTCCCCCAAGACTATCTTTTCTCGTGTTAGGAATTCCCTATCTTCAAATTTGAAATAATTCATGAGCAGCTCATCTAAAATCGCTCCCCAAAAAGATACCATTGGATTTGAGGCGGTTACGGAGAAATTAACCTCCATTTTTTAAATGAGAACTATGATTTACATAGAGTGGCCAAAGCTTTCGAAAGCGTGTTCTCGAGCCTCTCCATATGGTGTACATTCTGTTGTGCATACCACCCACCAACTCGACACAATTAAATAATTCATGCGATGTCATTAAACCACTTAGCCAAGTACAAAAATTCGAGCTCTATGATGTCCATTAATGGACTTGGATTTGTCAATCCTCCTTGTCCAACAAGTTGACTATCACCTGTCATTTATTTTATCTCCTTCGTATGTAATCCTGAGGAAGAGCCCCCTGGCTATATTGGAAGGTGTGGCCAACTCGTCACATGCTTCACTAGAGATATGAAGAGATTTTGAGTTGAGTTTAAATTAGTCAATCAAAGGAGTGTGGAGCGACCATGTCCTTCATTTTTTGTGCCTACAAAAGTTGGATCTAATTGTCTCTGTCTCCTCTACCTAATTCCATATTTATATCTCATGAACCTGTCACTTACACACAAAAAGAAGAGAAAAGGTGTTGTGGATAGGGGTTTACCAAAGTCAAACCCTGAGTTCAGAATTAACTATATAATTAAAATTGAAATTGAAATGTAATGGAAATGTCAAGTGTGCCTTTTTAGGGCAAAGGCTAGATCTAAATTGATATGCTTCCAATTGAAATGTTATACCTTGATGATTATTTCTTTGAAGTCTTCATGCACAGATTAATGTTGTCAGGTAGGATGTAGGATGTCTTCATAAAATCTTAATCATGGATGCCATCTTGAATGCTTGAATTTGAATGATTTACCTCTCCTCCAATGTCTTGAAAATGCTTGATTGCTTGGTTTATTGAATTTGAATTGTAGAGAAAGTTTTCCTTGATGAGAGATGTAAGATGGATGTTCAAATGAGGGGGTAATGCTTGCTTCTATATCCCACTACATCAAATATGTATAAATTTTTTAGACAGTCTGACACGGGAAGGGAATTTCCTCCCACATTTTATGATTGAAGTGTTCTTGTCCTAGGAAAATGGCACCTAGGGTACCTTTCTCTATCCAATAAGGGTTGAGCAAAGGTCCATGTTATCACAAAAGCTTGCACCCTTGCTGAGCTATCAGCTCAGCAACCTTGTGAAATATGGAAACAACCTCGAAGTGTGGGACCTTGCGCAAGGGGGTTGAATCTCTGGAGAAGGTCGACTTCCTTCTCAATCCAGGTGTAGGTGTTGAACCAACTCAACACTTCGAAACTTACTCCTAAGCCTATCCTAACAACTTGCAGAGGAAAAGGGAAGAGGGAAATGCTTAAAATGAAAGGAGGTGATGCACCAAGATAAGAGATTGTTTCTCTCCCTACCCGAAATGACACAAAGAATCAACTGAAATACCTAGGAGATGCACAAACTTTAGTTGTATGAATGACCCCAATGCATGTATGGAGGTTAGAATGCATTGAATGTCAAGAGGGGACAAGGTTTCCCACAAACCACACTCAGAAAACAAGTAGACACAACATATATGAGAGAAGAGTCACAAAACATACACCTATGATGAAGGTAAGGAAACAGACACAACATGCATAGCATACATACGTTGAAGGAAACATACACCAATGGCCAAACTTACAGTTGCAAAAATGCAAGATAAATACAAGAGAAGTGAAAGAGCATAGAATAGCTCAAGCCAGCAAGAAGAAAGCCCTTTACAATGAGGCTTAACAACCTTTATATAGAAAATTGGTTACAAGAGTGATCATGACCCCTGTCTGTGCAAGAAAATGTCATCCTGGGAGTGCAGGGAAGTGCATGCACCTGACATTATGTACATGCAAGCAACCTAGCCATACCCTGAAAATGCAACTCTGAGAAGGGTGGATTGATTGACCTTCCAAAGTCAGAGCATGCAGACATGACATAAGTCACCACAACAAGCATGGCCCTGTACCTCTCTTGATGGAAATCCTTCCAAAAACATTAAATGCACCCTTGTGGCTCCACAAAAAAAGGTGCACAAGTCACAAAATTCATCAGAGCATTTAAAGCTTTGAGTGTGGATCATGCCATCCAGAAGTGTTGCAAGTCAGAAAGTAGTTTGAGGACTTTGCAAACTTGGGTTCCCAAAGTGGGGAAGACAAGGAAGGAACTTCGGAACCTCGAGGTTCCAGAGTTCCGTGGAAGGGAAGAAAAGACTAAGCAAAAGAAAAAGGGGAGACCTAGAAAAGGAACTTCAGAACCTCAGGGTTCTGGAGTTTCAAAGAACTGGAAAAGGGTAAGAAAGGAACTTCGTAACCTTGGGGTTCTGAAATTCTGAAAAAGAGGGAAAGGTAGCAAGGAAGGGACTTCGAAACCTCAGGGTTTTGGAGTTCTAGAGAACAGAGAAAAGGCAAAGAGGGAAGGAACTTTGGAACCTCAGTGTTCCAGAGTTCCGAGAAAAGAAAGGGGCTAAGGGAAAGGAACTTTGGAACCTCAGGGTTCCGGAGTTCCGAAGAAAGCAAGGAAGGGACTACAAAACCTCAGGGTTCCGGAGTTCCAAAGACGGCAAGGAGAGACAGCAAGGGGAAGGAACTTCAGAGCCTCGAGGTTCCAGAGTTTCGGGGAAGGGAAGAAGATGAGGAGGAAACTTTGGAACCTCAGGGTTTTAGAATTCCAGAGAAGAAAAAAAGAGAAGGCAAAGAGAAGGAACTTCAAAACCTCAGAGTTTCGGGGAATATGAAAGAAAAGGGAAGCAAAGGGAAGGGACTTCCTCCAAACAAGACAAAACTTCCCTCCTCATAATTCTTCTTCTTTTATCCTTGATCAATGGGGGCAACACTGGTCCATGGATCGTATCTCTAATCGGTTCTTACTGATGGACCAAAGGTGTCATAAAATGACAACAGTCCACAAATCAATTTTTTGGTGAAGCTTGAAAATTAAAGTTAGTGCGAGCAAAATCAAATATGGTTTAAGCATGAAAGGCTAAAACATCAAAGTGAGGCCTAAGTGAGTATGAAAATTGTATAGGGATACAATTTACAATGCTACATTTAGCCCCCACTTTAGGGGGAGTATGAGACTAAACTCGTACTCTTGATAAAGTACATAATAGCATTGAAAAGTATTAATCAAGATATTAATAAGGCAAGACACATCAAGCCCCCAGGGATGTAGGATCTTATCAATCTCATATGAAGATAAAAGGAGTAGCACATAAAGAGAAGTGAGAGCATGAATATGTTGGCCTAGTAAGACTTGTGCTTACAATGATTAATCATGTTAAGAGAGAAAATTTTAAATTGAAAAATCGATACAAAAGATTAAAAGCAAAAGGCTCAATTCGCAAAGTAATCTAAATATTGAATTGACGTGTCATGATGTGTGATCAAAGTGTACAAAAAAAACTTCATGGTGTGTGCACAAATTCTAACATAGAGAAGAGTGTATGCACCCACATTACAACATTTGTGGACGCCTTATCAGGAGCAATTCCTTTAAGGTAGCATACATGTATCCAAATGACAAGCACATTGCCATGATGATATGCCCCCAGGCAAGGAAAAAACAAGGGTAATGGAGCACATGAAAAAAAAAGAGCATATAAGGGATCCACTAACTAGGGTCAGTATGCTTTTTTTGAAAAATCATGTATATCAAGTATGATTGCATTGAATTGACTTCATCCCCCAAAGGTAGTGGAACTATGAACACAATGGAAGAAGATCACATAAGATGAATCAACAAAAGTATTTTTGGGTCAACATGGTAGAGACCAAAAAGAGATATCTCAATGCTTTACATCATCCCCGAGTAAACACACAAAGGCACATTTATGACAATAGCACATGCACAACATAACATGAATACAACATATAGAAGAATTGAAGATACAAATAGAGGAATGCAACACATTTTTGGCATATTTATTACCTTGCGCCAACAGATCAACAAGGGCCATCTAAATAGAACCTAACATAGCTCAAAGACATATTAAGCAACACATCACAAGGGAAGCACATTACATGCAAGCAAACACACAATAGAGAATCCACTGCATAATTGAGGCTGGTCTAGCAAGTCATCCACCTTTCAATGTTGCTCAACATTATTTAGGGATGGTAGAGAATATGCAGGAGGAGCCACAACAAGCATGGTAGATGGAGCTACAACAAGTTTTGGAACAAGGACCATGCTCCAATGATTAGTCACTTTGTTTGTCACTAGGACCTAAGATTGATGCTTTTGAAAATCTTGAAGATAAATCATGATTAATCTCATTAATATCCATATTTTTAGCATCCATATCATCATCATCCAAATTAATTAAAATAGGATCTTTAATGCACACATGAAATGAATCATCATTTTGTGTAGACAATTTTAACCTTTGATGCAGTTGATTAAGATGAAATTCCTTTCGTTGGGTTAGGCCAATGTTGGACAATTGGGATCAAGTCAACATTTAGCATTTTAGGGGAGGAAATGGTTTGGGAAGCAAGCTTACAATCCCTAACATGACATCTTCATCGGTGTTCTCTTGCACTACAATTTTTCTTAGTTCGACTCAAAAGCCACGAAAGTTGGGGAATCATAACACTAGATTTTTCATAAATATCTTGATAAAATTGTTGAGTATAAAAATGTTTGTCAGTAATAATATTCACTATACATATTGGGTTAATGAGAAATCCTCATGAGATCTTTCCTTTAATTTTCATAGTAATGTATAATGGTCCATGTAATCTCCCTACCTTGAAATAGAATTTAATAATAAATAATTTTAAAAAATAAAATACAGAAGAATAAAAATAATGTTTAAATTAAAATTTAAGTTAATGAATGGCTAAAAGGCATGAAATGGAAAGTTGTGACTCCCTCGAACATGATATATAAAAGGGAGAAGAAGACCTCATTTGAGAGAGATAGAGGAGAAATAAAGAAGGGAGCATGTGAATCAATGTCACATCCCCAAAATTTACATAGAATTTTTTTTCAATTTTGGAAAATTTACTTTTAACTATCATATAATGTGGTTGAATTTGCAATGAGAATGAACATGAGTTTGTTTATGACAAGATGAAATGTAAATTTATATTCTATTATGTTCTTGAAGTTGCAATGGCATAGTGTGGAAATGCTTATTGAATGTATATATGTTTATGCATGATAAAATTTTGCTTATCTAACCCTAATGATGAATATGGTCTAATCGCGTGTTTTAATTGACCAAGTTTTAACCAAGAGAAGGGGTCGTCGAGACAGCATTTCCAAAGGGATAGGGAGAGTATCATCTGAGAGGAGTATAGACGAGTGGGAATTGTGTCGATGCCATCTTGAGTCCTTTTGAACATTGAACTAATAAAGGATCAAGTAATTACTTTGGTCTTGACCTTGATTTGGTTTAAGACATCATAGAAGCCTAAGGTCAGTTTAGTGTTGAGTTAGAATGTGTAGACTTGAGATTGTCATTGTTAGGTTGATCATTTCGTCGTCTGATCATATCTGCTATAAGAGTGAATATGTCTATATACACATATAAAATAAATACTTTATACACATAAAAATGGCTATGAGCAATTAAATAAAAAATTTGAAAATTTTGAAAAAATATTGAAAAAAATATATATATAGAATCTAGAGACAAAATGCTACAAATCACTAATTTACATCATCTTCAAATTCTTAAAAGTTTAAAAGTTATAGTTGTCAGAAGTTGAAGATTATTTTAAAATTGTTCATCTCAGTGTCAAAAGTGGCAAAAAAGTGGGAACCATTATTGTGAGTTCACCCTAATATTTATTTAATTTTTATTCTTCTATTAAATAGTTAATTTGAAAAGATTTATTTATTTAATTCATTTCATATCTTACGATTAATTAATTTAATTGAAACATTTTATTTCATTTATCCTATTCTTCTAATCAATTAATTAAATATCTAATATTTAATTATTCCTCAATCATATTTAATGGTTATTCTTTTATCCTATAGTCTCAAATATTAAATGATTTCTTAAATTATTTAATTTCATATTTCATAATTTTTGGAAGTAAATGTTATATCAAAAGGGATGATTCAATTGGGAAGTTTGATCTTAGATGTGATGAAGGGATATTTCTTGGTTATTCAATTCAAAACAAAGCATATAGATGTTATAACAAAAGATTGTAGGAAATTGTGGAGAGCGCAAATGTGAAAGTGGATGAGCAATACATAAATCAATCTATATCATATGACAGGGAACCAGCAGTGGAAATGATCATAACTAAACTGGCAATGCCTCAACCGGTATAGGAAACTGAGACAGTTACACCAGTACAATCTAAAAATTCAACTGTGACTGATGATCAAAGCAGTGAACCTAAAGTTCAGAAGACACCAAGGTATGTAAGGTTAAATCATTCTGAAGATCAAATCATTGGAGATAGGAACAAAGCAGTTATGACAAGAAGAAGACTGGCAAATGAAGAGGTATGTCTTATTTCTCAAATTGAACCAGCATCTGTTATTGAAGCGTGTAAAGATAAACATTGGTTAAAGGCTATGGAAGATGAATTAAATCAGATATAAAAGAATGAGACTTGGACTTTAGTTCCCCGGCCTAAAATTAAGAATGTTATTGGAACTAAATGGGTTTTTAGGAATAAACTTAAAGAGGATAGTCAAGTTGTAAGAATCAAGTCTAGACTAGTTTGTAAAGGATATTCTCAAATGGAAGGAAATGATTATGGTGAGACATTTGCACTTGTATCTAGAATTGAAGTTGTTAGACTATTTCTTGCCTATGCAACTTATAGGAACTATAAGGTTTATCAAATGGATGTTAAATGTGCATTTTTAAATGGTGAACTTGAGAAAGAAGTATACATTGAGCATCCTGATGGATTTTCACTGACAGATGATAAAGATATGGTTTGCAGATTGAAGAAAGCTTTATATGGATTGAACCAAGCTCCTAGAGCTTGGTATGCAAGGTTAGATCAATATCTTTTGAAGTTTGGTTTTACTAAAGGCAGTGTTGATAGTAATTTATATTATAAGATCACTGATGATGATATTCTGATTATTGAAGTATTTGTTGATGATATCAATTTTAGAGGGGGTATGTGCAAGATCATGGGGGGCCAAAAAGTGGCAATGGAAAAAAAAAGCGGTTTAACCTTTCCAAACATGTCAAAATCCACTTTGAATTTTTGTTTGGGTTGGCCAAAATTTGAATTTAAATCAGATATCCGTTAATATCAGATATCTGATAATATCGGATATCCGATTTTCTCAAAATAAAAAATATAGTTTAGTAAAATGGGCATAACGTTTGCGTTTCTTATCGAAATTTTGATTTTTTATAGGCATTGGAAAGGTAATTCAGAGAGATATCAAATGCATGAGGTATTTTGATGATATTATAAAACTAAAATTAATTATAATCATTTGAAGTTAGTCATTCAATTTTAAAACTTTAAATACTCACAAATTTTGCATACAAAGTCTCATTTTTTTCCTATCACCTCCTTTATCTATCACTTATCTATCTATCCTTATATAATATATTTTATCTATATCTTTCTTCTCTACTTATGTCACTTATTTTCTCATCCCATATAGATAAATAAATTCCCAAGTTACATGCATCTCTGCATATATCTCCATCTTTCTATTCCTATCTCTCTCTCTCCCACTCCATCGTTGTCACTCCTTATTTCTATATTTCTCTCTAATAATATCTCTTCTCTCTATTTATCTCCCTCATCTACCTTATTCTACCTATACTTATATATTGGGTTTGTGCAGGATCATGGTGTGTTAAAACAGGCCCTTAAGTGGCAATGAAATTTCAGAAAAATCAGAGTTATGCAACTTGACATGAAAATTTGAATAAGTTGTGAACATTATTTTTAAAATATGTAAGAGAATATATAGAAAATTGAATTTAGTTTCTAATCTACTGGTTGTTTTTTGGAAAAAAATAATCCTATTTGATGAAAATTTCAAATTTCAATGTAGTGGTACTAAAATTTCAGGAAAAAAATAAGAAGTAGACGTATGTCTGACCACCCTAATCACAATCAAATCTTAATATTTTTTTATAATATTTATAATATAAGTATTAGACTCATGTCCGGATTTGACACTTTTTTTAAAAAAAAAATTTTATGAATTAAATAATTATTTATGATTTTTTTACTACAGCTTTCAGAAATTCAAAAACTCCTACATCTGACCACCTTAACTTGGTCAAAACCTTATGAAATTTAATTTTTTTTAATTTTTCCCTATAGTAGACGAAGCATAGGATGTGACGCATATTTCAGTTTCAAAAAATGTTATACCATTTGAAAGTTATGAGTGTTTTTCAATTAGTATATCAATCAGGACTATTGTCAGAATTCAATTAGAAAATAAATAATAATTATTTACTAAAGTCGAAATAAGACAAGCCTTATATTGTTGGAAATTTGGGAACGTCCTTAAAAAACCCTTTTCATTTTATCAATTTTGGCTACAAAAAAAGTCGTCAGCCACCAGTGTAAAGTCTAGAAAATCAAGGAATACTGAAAAACACGTTTTTTTAGTTGACTTTCTAGGCTTGTCACTTCCAAGCCTAATACCAAAGCATTCCCGAGCCGAAATTTGAAATTTGAAAATTTGAGTACAAAAATCAGATATCGGATATCAGATTTTATCTGATATCCGATTTTTGTACAAAAATTTGTGGTCCCCAAAGAATTTCCCTTTACCGACATTTATGAAGTAAACTGCCACATGGTAGAAATCGGATATCGGATTTTATTGGTCATATTTTAGAGAGAGAGGAGAGAGAGAGAGAGAGAGAGAGAGAGAGAGAGAGGGAGAGAGAGAGAGACCATATGACCCCTAATGACACAATTTGGTGTCTTAAGGGGTCCTATGGTGTTGCTAGGGTTCATATGGTGTCTTGGGACACCATAGGACCCCTCAAGACACCAAATCATGTCGTTAGGGGTCATATTGTGTCTTACGACCCATAACTATGACCCTTAATGATAGTTATGTGATATGGTGTCCCATGAACCCTTATGACCTCTCAGGACACCATATGACCCCTAATGACACCATATTGGGTCGCTTTGGGTCATATTATGTCCTAAGGGGTCATATTGTGGTCTATGACCCCTTAGGACACCATATGACCCTTAACGACATGATTTGGTGTCTTAAGGGGTCCTATGGTGTCGTTAGGGGTCATATGGTGTCTGTAGGAGTCATATGGTGTCTTGGGACACCATAGGACCCCTTAGGACACAATATGACCCAAAGCGACCCAATATGGTGTCATTAGGGGTCATATGATGTCCTAAGAGGTCATAAGGGTTCATGGGACACCATATGACCCCTAACGACACCATCGGACCCCTTAAGACACCAAATCATGTCGTTAGGGGTCATATTGTGTCCTATGACCCCGTAAGACACAATATGACCCCTAATGTTATGATTTGGTGTCTTAAGGGGTCGATTGGTGTCGTTAGGCATCATATAGTGTCTTGTGACACCATAAGACCCCTTAAGACACCAAATTGTGTCGTTAGGGGTCATATTGTTTCCTACGGCCCCATAAGACACAATATGACCCCTAACGACATGATTTGGTGTCTTAAGGGGTCCTATGGTGTCATATGGTGTCCCATGAACCCTTATGACCTCTTAGGACACCATATGACCCCTAGTGACACCATGTTGGGTCACTTTGGGTCATATTGTGTCCTCAGGGGTCATATTGTGTCTTAAGGGGTCCTATGGTGTCCCAAGACACCATATGACCCCTATGGACACCATATGACTCCTAACGACACCAAATCATGTCATTAGGGGTCATATTGTGTCCTATGATCCCGTAAGACACAATATGATCCCTAATGACATGATTTGGTGTCTTAAGGGGTCCTATGGTGTCGTTAGGGATGATATGGTGTCATAGGACCCCTTAAGACACCAAATCATGTCGTTAGGGGTCATATTTACACCATAGGACCCCTTAAGACACAATATGACCCCTTAGGACACAATATGACCCAAAGCGACCCAATATGGTGTCATTAGGGGTCATATGGTGTCCTAAGAGGTCATAAGGGTTCATGGCACACCATATGACCCCTATGGACACCATATGACCCCTAACGACACCATAGGACCCCTTAAGACACCAAATCATGTCGTTAGGGGTCATATTGTGTCCTACGACCTCATAAGACACAATATGACCCCTAGTGTTATGATTTGATGTCTTAAGGGGTCGATTGGTGTCATTAGGGGTCATGTGGTGTCTTGTGACACCATAAGACCCCTTAAGACACCAAATTGTGTTGTTAGGAGTCATATTGTGTCCTACGACCCCGTAAGACATAATATGACCCCTAACGACATGATTTGGTGTCTTAAGGGGTCCTATGGTGTCATATGGTGTCCCATGAACCCTTATGACCTATTAGGACACCATATGACCCCTAGTGACACCATATTGGGTTGCTTTGGGTCATATTGTGTCTTAAGGGGTCATATTGTGTCTTAAGAGGTCCTATGGTGTCCCAAGACACCATATGACCCCTATGGACACCATATGACCCCTAACGACACCAAATCATGTCGTTAGGGGTCATATTATGTCCTACGACCCTGTAAGACACAATATGACCCCTAATGACATGATTTGGTGTCTTAAGGGGTCATATGGTGTCACAAGACACCATAGGACCCCTTAAGACACCAAATCATGTTGTTAGGGGTCATATTTACACCATAGAACCCCTTAAGACACAATATGACCCCTTAGGACACAATATGACCCAAAGCGACCCAATATGGTGTCATTAGGGGTCATATGGTGTCCTAAGAGGTTATAAGCGTTCATGGGACACCATATAACCCCTATGGACACCATATGACCCCTAACGACACCATAGGACCCCTTAAGACACCAAATCATGTCGTTAGGGGTCATATTGTGTCCTATGACCTCGTAAGACACGATATGACCCCTAATGTTATGGTTTAGTGTCTTAAGGGGTCCTATGGTGTTGTTAGGGGTCATATGGTGTCTTGGGACACCATAGGACCCCTTAAGACACAATATGGCCCCTTAGGACACAATATGACCCAAAGCAACCCAATATGGTGTCATTAGGGGTCATATGGTGTCCTAAGAGTTCATAAGGGTTCATGGGACACCATATGACCCCTATGGACACCATATGACCCCTAACGACACCATTGAATCCCTTAAGACACCAAATCATGTCGTTAGGGGTCATATTGTGTCTTACGAGGTCATAGGACATAATATGACCCCTAAAGACATAATTTGGTGTCTTAAGGGGTCTTATGGTGTCGCAAGACACCATATGACCCCTCACGACACCATAGGACCCCTTAAGACACCAAATCATAACATTAGGGGTCATATCGTGTCTTACGGGGTCGTAGGACACAATATGACCCCTAACGACAAGATTTGGTGTCTTAAGGGGTCCAATAGTGTCGTTAGGGGTCATATGGTGTCCACAGGGGTCATATGGTGTCCCATGAACCCTTATGACCTCTTAGGACACCATATGACCCTTAATGACACCATATTGGGTCACTTTGGGTCATATTGTGTCCTAAGGGGTCATATTGTGTCTTAAGGGGTCCTATGGTGTCCCAAGACATCATATGACCCCTATGGACACCATAGGACCCCTAACAACACCATAGGACCCCTTAAGACACCAAATCATAACATTAGGGGTCATATTGTGTCTTACAGGGTCGTAGGACACAATATGACCCCTAATGACATGATTTGGTGTCTTAAGGGGTCCTATGGTGTCGTTAGGGGTCATATGGTGTCCCATGAACCCTTATGACCTCTTAGGACACCATATGACCCCTAATGACACCATATTGGGTCGCTTTGGGTCATATTGTGTCCTAAGGGGTCATATTGTGTCTTAAGGGGTCCTATGGTGTCCCAAGACACCATATGATGCCTATGGACACCATATGACCCCTAACGACACCTAATATTATCTCCACAATGGAGCATGGTGTTCTATACTTATATATTACTTGTCTCTATCACCTCCTTTCTCTCCCTATCTTGTCCCCTCTATCTCTATATCCCTATAGATCTGTCTTCATGTATATTTATATCTCATTATCTCTAAATCTCACTTATTCACTCCATCTCTCCCTCCATTTGTCTTACTCTCTCTATCACTTTCTATCCATATCTATCTCTATCTTCATCTTCACATCTCCATCTCTTTCCCTATCAATCTCTCTTTTTATATGTTCCTCTATCTTTATATGTCTTCCTCTATACATGATTAATCTACTTCTTTGTCTCTTCCTCTATCGCCCTCTTGAAGTATCTTTCCCTTTCTCTACCTTTATCTCTTTATTTGCTCCATATTTATATATCTCTGGCTCTCTCCCCACATCCTTCTCTGTAGTGCCTTTATATATCTCTATATCTTCTTATTTCTTTCTCTCCCTCTCTATCTTTCCCTATATATAATCTCTATCTCTCTTTCTCACTCTCTTGTACTATCTATATCTCTCTATCTATCGATATTTATCTTCCTTTATATCTCTCTATCTCTTCCTTTTTTTATCTCTCTCTTTACCCCTCTCTATCCTTTTTTCTCCATCTCTTCATATATTTATCTTTGTCTTTACCTCTCTCTTTCTCTATATCTATTCATCTCCCTCTCCCTTTATCTTCATTTTTTTATCTCTATCGTCCTCTCTCCTTTTTAATATCTAGATATGTCTACCTCTTACTATCCATCCTTGTCCTTTATTTTTTCTCCCTCTCACTTCATACTCCTTAATATCTATATATCTATTTATGTCCTTGTCCTTTAATTCTTTTCCCTCTCTTTAGTTCTTCATCTCTCTTCACCCTTATATCTCTCCTTATTTGAAACTTAGTATATATGGTCTCCTAATGGGTTATATCATGTCCTAAGGGGTCATAGAACATCATATGACCCCTTAGAACATAATATGACCCCTAACAACACCATATGGTCTCCTAAGGGGTCATATGGTGTCCTAAGGGGTCATAAAACACCATATGACCCCTTAAGACACAATAAGACCCCTAATGACACCATATGGTCTCTTAAGGGGTCCTAAGACACCAAGTGACCCCTTAGGACACCATATGACCCCTTAGGACACCATATGACCCCTAATGACACAATGTGGCATCCTAAAGGGTCATATGGTGTCCTAAGCAGTCATAGGACATCATATGACCCCTTAGGACACCATACAACCCATAACATCATATAGTGTCCCAAGGGGTCATATGGTGTCCTAAGGGGTCATAGAACGCCATGTGACCCATTAGGACACAATACGACCCATGACGACACCTAAGGGGTCATATAGTGTCCTAAGGGGTCATAGGACACCATATGAACCCTTAGAACACCATACGACCCCTTGCGATACCATATGGTGTCCTAAGGGGTCATATAACACCATATGACCCCTTATAACACAAAAAGGCCCATAACGACATGATATGGTGTCCTAAGGGGTCATATGGTGTTAGGAGACACCATGTGACCCCTTAGGACATAATATGACCCCTAACGATACCTAAGGGGTCATATGGTGCCCTAAGGGGTTATATGATGTCCTAGGAACCTTTAGGACACAATATGACCCCTTAGCACACCATACAACCCCTAACAACACCATATGGTGTCCTAAGGGGTCGTAGGACACCATATGACCTGTTAGGACACAATATGACCCCTAACAACACCTAAGGGGTCATATTGTGTCCTAAGGAGTCATAAGACAACATATGACCCCTAATGACACTATATGGTGTCTTAAGGGGTCATATTATGTCCTAAGGGGTCATAGGACACCATATGACCCCTAACGACACAAAATGACACCTAACGATACCTAAGGGGTCATAGGAGACCATTTGACCCCTTAGCACACCATATGACCCCTAATGAAACCATATGGTGTCCTAAGGAGTCATAGAACACCATATGACCCTTAAGGACACCATACGACGCATAATGACACTATATGGTGTCCTAAGGGGTCATAGGACACCATATGACCCCTTAAAGGACCATACAACCCATAAAAACATAATATGGTGTCTTAGAGGGTCATAGAACACCATATGACCCCTTAGAACATCATACGATCCATAACAACACCATGTGGTGTCCTAAGGGCTCATAGAACACCATATGACCCCTTAGGACATAATATGACCCCTAACAACATCATATAGTGTCCTAAGGGGTCATAGGACACCATATGACCCCTTAGGACACCATATGACCCCTTATGACACCATACCACCCTTTACGACACCATATGGTTTCCTAAGGGGTCATATAACACCATATGACCCCTTAGAACACAATAAGACCCATAACAACACGGTATGGTGTCCTAAGGGGTCATGTGGTGTCATGAGACACCATATGACTCCTTAGGACACAATATGACCCCTAACGATACCTAAGGGGTCATATGGTGTCCTAAGGGGATATGTGATGTCCTGGGAACCTTTAGAACACAGTATGACCTCTCCGCACACCATACAACCCCTAACGATACCATATGGTGTCCTAAGGGGCCGTAGGACACCATATAACCCATTAGGACACAATATGACCCCTAACAACACCTAAGGGGTCATATTATGTCCTAAGGGGTCATACGACACCATATGACCTCTGAGAACACTGTATGGTGTACTAAGGGGTCATATTGTGTCCTAAGGGGTCATAGGACACCATATGACCCCTTAGCACACCATATGACCCCTAATGACACCATGTGGTGTCCTAAGGGATCATATGGTGTCCTAAGGGGTCATATGGTGTCCTAAGGGGTCATAGGACACCATATGACCCCTTAGGAGACCATACAACCCATAACAACATAATATGGTATCCTAGAGGGTCATAGAACATCATATGACCCCTTAGAAGACCATACGACCTATAATGACACCATGTGGTGTCTTAAGGGGTCATAAGACACAACATGACCCCTTAGGACATAATATGACCCCTAACGATGTCATATAGTGTCCTAAGGGGTCATAGGACACCATATGACCCCTTAGGACATAAAATAAACCCTAATGACACCTGATGCTCTGCAAAAAGGATTAGAAAATCTATTTGATGGCAACACACACAAGAGCACAAGAAACAAACATTAGTGTTAGCAACAAAAGATTATCCTAAACAGGCATATCAAGAGAGATATTAAGCATGAAATAGAAAGCATATAAACATAGAATGAAATAGCTAATCAAGATGCTCATAGTTGCTCCTCCCTTGTTCCTCTCCTCTCCAAGTCCCAAATGAGTGTAGCTCTCAGCTTTTAGCACTAGCCATGGATGCCATATGGAGATTCAAGATGGTTGAATATGATAAGCAAATACTATGCAAGAGTAGATAGTGATGCTATGAAAAAGCTCTATGCTAATGCCAGTATAACAGCAATACTCTAAAATGCTTCTCCTTTTGCTTGAGGAGAAGGGTTCTATTTATAGAAGAAATAGGGAAATGAAGGGTTAAGATTGAGCAATCTTAACAAGGGTTAGGATTGAAAGTTGGGGATCCATGTGCACAATTGGCACCAATAAAATGGTGACAAGTTTCAACATAGGATTGGGTTGAGAGAAGAGGTTGGAGGCATTAAAGGCCTGAGAAGACCTCATGGTTATCTAGAAGATAAGGGTCAAGTCTAAATTAGGATTACCCACTGGATTAGGAGTTAATGCAAGGATAAACCTTTGTGCAAATGATTAAGAGATAATCATGGTCAAAGCATTAAAGGCTTGATGAGACCCTTGGGTTGGGTAGAGGTTGAGTCAAAACAAATGTTTTAACCATGTGGGAGGGTTTGAGGTAACCATTAATGGTTATTGGAGACTTTGGGGATTAAGTGGTTGAAGGTTGAAAGCCTTCAATGGTTATCAAAGACTTTGAGCCATTTAGTGGTTGAAGGTTGGAAGCTTTCAAAGGTTATCCAAGACTTTGAGGGTTAATTTGTTGAACACACAAAGCATTAATTGCTTTTCAAAGACTTTGGAGTCTTTGAGAAGTGACTCCAATTTGCTTAGGAATGTGACAATATTTAGGGGATGGATTAGGCTAATTAGGAAGGGTTTAGAAGAATCTAGAAGGGGTTTAGGCATACAAGTGGATTTTGTAGGAAAATGCAAGTGGGAGAAATTTTGGTATTTTCAATTAAAATAAAATCATTTATTTCAATTAAATGGTGTAAGTTGAATTTGGATAAATATTTAAATAAATATTAATTTATTTAAATGAGAAAAAGAAGATAAAGCATTTAAAATGCTTGAAGACTTTGAGGTAAACCATTAAAGGCTTGAAGACTTTAAGGAAAACCATTAAAGTCTTAAGAAGATTATAGAAGGAAGCCATCAAGTTTGAAGACTTTAAAGCCATCAAGTTTGAATACTTTAAGGGAAACCATTAAAGGTTTCAAGTGGGTGAGGATAAATAAGATTTTAAATAAATAATTTATTTAAAATAGTTGTGCAACTTGCTTTTGTAGGAAAATACAAGTGGGTGGAGGATAAAGGTGATTTAAATAAATTATTTATTTAAAATAATTGTGCAACTTGCATTTGTAGGAAAATGCAAGTGGGTGGAGGATAAAGGTGATTTAAATAAATGTTAATTTATTTAAATGTGAGAGGTGGGATTTTGGGGGTTTTAAATAAATATTAATTTATTTAAATGTGAGAGAATATTTAATTAAATAAATATGATTTATTTATTTAATTAATGGTCTGAATTTGGTTAAGTGAATTAAATCAAATAAATTGAATAATTTATTTAATTAATAGGAGAAGAGGGTTAAGATGAATTAATTAAATATTAATTTAATTAATTATTAATTGATGGTTAAATAATCAAATAAATACTAAGTATTTATTTAATTAAGTGGACAGATTTATGTGACTACATTTGCCCCTCTTTGAGACGGTGCAGTTTATCGCATCGTTTCAAAGAAAGAAAAATAGGTGTGAAGAAATGCCCCATAAAATGTAAATTTAATGGGTGGTATGCCCCCTCGAGAGATGGGCTGAATTTTTTTGAAAAATCGGGCGATCTCTCGAAAAAGAATGAAAAGTGGAGGGGATGTAGAATAGAAGAAATTAGAACTAATGATGAAAGAATGGGAGAAAATGGAGTGAATATGAAGAAACAACAAGCCAGCGAGTACCCTGAGGTCATGCAAGAGATACATAGCAGATGTAGTGTGGGGTTTTGATTGATGCTATACAATTGATCAAAATTGGTTGGACAATCGGGTGCAATCGGTTTAATTGCCCCGGTCAAGTCAAAGCGTGACAGTTGATGTCAGTTGGTCGCTT